>NW_007577782.1:354200-469071 GCF_000690725.1 Stegastes partitus
CACACAAACAAACACGCTCACAGGCATACACACATGTTCCTTTTGTCATCCATGTTCAAGTCCAGGTGCTTGGTGATGGTATGGAGCACAGATCTCTTCCATGAAAATCCTGTTTGGTTGGATTCATTTCGTGCCCTCAGCCCCACCCTGCTGGGAGCTGCAAAACACACAACTCAGTATTAATGCACTGAATCTGCTCAACACATTCAGTTCATAGTTTAGAAAACACTGCAAGAGATGCATTGAGACCACAGCTATCATTCTGCTATGTACACATCAGCTACTGTCAAGTTTTAAAAATGCTCCATGCTTCTTTAATTTACAGGATAAATAATATAAGGGTGTTTAAACTGAAGTTTTTTTTTTTTATTCTTAGCATTATGGCAAGTGAAGATGTATTTTTTTTCTAAATCCGCTGTTGACTCTAATTTTGATATTTAACAGTTAAAGTTTGGTGCTTAAAAGCACCGTATGCACCATTCAAAACAACTGACTCACTAGAGCAGCAGCATCTCAGACCAAAACAGACGCACTGGCTAGACATCCACCCTCCCTTCAAGTTTCATTTATAACTGGAAAAGTTTTGTTCATGAGAGCCAATGAAAAATAACTGAGCCTCTGTCGTCGGAACACGAGCACTGTAAAATACATTAAATGGCTATAACGAGTTGTTGTCAGCTATCTTCACTTGACCTGTTGTTCCTCCGTCTGCTCTTATTCATTCTAGTCTGTGACACACGGTGAAACAGAGTGCAAGCAAGAGTGAACCAAAGCAGCAAAACAGCAGCAGAAACTCTCACACTGACCTGAATTAAAATTAGTCCAGAAAAAAATAGGTTAATAAAGTAAATAAAACTAATCCTTAAAAAAAAAAAAAAAAACTTTGCTTTTTCTAGGGCACAGGCTGACAACTCTGGACTGTACTCTTGGAATGTAGTTTAGGGAGTCTCTCTTTGTCTGTTTAGAAATGTGGGGAGGCCGACAGTTTCTAAATCTTGTATATGAAACCTTTGACATTCGAACACAGCTTACAGTTCATTTTAAATATCTAGTACATATCCACGTCTCCAGGTGTTGGTGCATCATAATAAAGATAAAAGCAGCCATGAGAAAAAATAGCACTTACAAATCACATTTTTACATGGCTACAACAACTACCTGGTGTAGTTGGGTTTTTTTTTTTGTTTGTTTTTTTTTTAAAGCAAACAAAACAAAACAAAAAAAACCTTTTGTACTGCGTTTTGCTTTCCATTAGCTCTGGTGGTTCTTTAACTGCTCAATACTCTGCTATGATCACCAGCTGGTCACCAGTTTCGCCTGTCTTTTGTTCGGTGCTGAGCATTTAGTATAACGTGGGTTTATCAGAGCTTTATAGCTGAAAGTTACTGCTAAAAACATCCCCCAGACATCACTAAGAAAGAACCAAAACAGAAGTTTACTGGCTAGAAAACTAGAGCAGTGATCTGAAAGAGCCCGGCAATGATTCTATATTGGTTCATCACTGAGCAACATTCTGTACAGAAACTAGACACATATGAGTGTTCAACATTATTATGATGAGCAGTCCCAGATGTTTGAGCTTGGCAAAGGGCCACACAACTCATAAACATGGCACAATCCTTGAATAATATTATTACTACTCATCCAGGCAGAAACAATATGCATCATGCCTCCATGTTTCTGATTTTGGACTACAATGTGTACCGATTTGTGCCACTTTAAAAACATCGACCTACATGTGATTTGCAGGACAGAGCAGAGAAACTTTCAATGTCCCACCTTAGCTTCACTTGGTGTGTTGGTATGAGTAGTTCGTGTGTTCTGCGGGAGTCTCCATGGCAACCTGTTGCTGTTGACCACCATTCTCCTGTGAAATAAAATTTAAAAAGCAGTTAAGCAACTTAATAGTTCATGACAATGTGTCAGGTACACAGATTTTAGCTCACACATGAGATACTTTCTGTGTGTGTGTGTGTGTGTGTGTGTGTGTGTGTGTGTGTGTGTGTGTGTGTGTAAGAACAAAGTACAACGGTCAGGTTTCACAGATGGAGTCAGATTTCACCTCATTTAGGGCTCGGTTGAAGTTAATCATTTAGACCGACCCAATTCTACTCTCAGTTTTCTCCAGCTCTTCTCCTCTCCTACATCTTGTCCGACCTCATCCATCCAATCACAACCTAAATTCCCGGTTTACTACTCTGTCTCTTCCCATTCATAAACCTGCCCTTTTCTCAGTCACTGTGTTGCTCATCCCACAGGCCACTAATGCTCCACATTTCAACAAATGACTCAAGAGTCACCGCAGGCACAGAGGCCCTCCTGCAGAGCACTCTGCCAGATCTGCTGCAGCACAGCTATGAAACACACAGACAGTGGCGTCTCTGCCATAAGGCTCTTAAAACAACTGCAAACGCTAGATAGAATAGAGCAGTTTAAATACACACAAAATGCTGATGTTCAGACAGTGTACTATGGTTTTCCACAATAGGAACTCATTTAAAAATTTGTATTAAGTGCCCTATTAGACTGAAAAATCTCCTGCTTTCACCGGGATGAATTTAAATGATGTAAGTCTATAAGATGCATTGAAACCCAGAAAGCTTTATAAGCATGACTTCTATGGTGCATCCAGATTATAAATGTGACAGCATCAGCAAAGACAAAAAAGCAGGAAACACATTGGAGTGGGAACAGAACTAGTTGATTGATAGGTCAATCCACACATAATTATTCAGCAACTATTGTGATAATTGAATATTCATCCTAGCCATTTCTGAAATCAAAAATCTGTTTTCAGTTTTACTGTTTGTCAGATAAAGTGGCACACTTACTTAATCATGAAGGAAGTAATGGTTAGATTAGCAAAATCATTGGCTGAACCCTCAAATACAAAGTCATTTTAAAAAATTACATAAAGTTTCTGACAAGACAAATCCGGCAATGACATTGATGCTTCTCCAGCTCAGTATAAATGAGTCAGCTGGCACTTTAAACAATCACCTTCACTACTTTTGTGCCACTAATTGACAGTTGTAAGGCCTTATAAAGGTTTTAATTATTAGTCTACTCCATGGAGACATACATGTAAGCAGCTGACACTGAAGCAGACTTCTTACCTCTACTGGAACACTGGAGGGAGGCACTGGGGTGTACTGGGGGATGTAAGTCCCCTGCATAGTTGTGTTGGCCGGAATATACTGTAGGGAAGGCAGAGAGGAAAACACAAATTGTGTGCATCATTCAACATGAGTAAGTGAAGTTGTGAATATCAGGACATTAGGGCCAGTGTTCTGCTTTATGTATCGCTTGTGTGTGTGATGGGTACTGACTGTGCCCGTGCTGCCCAGGGACAGGTGGCTTAATTGCTGGGTGAGAGGTCCCATCATGGACGTGGGCTGGATGGACATGGCGTGATCCATTGTTGGGGTAAGAACTGTACCCTGTAAATGCACAGAAATGCTCACATAAGTTCTAGAGTGTAAAACCCTATCACTGAGTCAATACATGAGTGAATTCATAATGTAGTTAAATCCAGTGTAAGCCAAACACACAGCAATTGGTCATAATCACAATGGTGCATGTTTTCATTTCAAAGGACAACTGGACTTAAACATACGGTGCAATTCAAGATCCGCTGTAAACAGTAAACTACAGTTAACTTCAGGGGTGAAGATCAAGAAATTGTTGGAGGAGTATGGGTCCATTTGCATCTTCATTACTACTTAAGGATGAAGTTCAGATGTCATTTAATACACTTTTAATTACACTTAGTCGCATCCTTTAAAACATTAGTTACATTACAAATTAGACAGAAATCTGTCATGGTTACAGTGACCCCTAAACACAAAGGACACACAAAATGGGAAAAACGAAAAGATTACAAATGTCAACACTAGAAGGGATGCTTGAGTGAGGGGCTCAATTTTAAGTTAACATCAACAAAAAGATGTTTGTACAAATGCAAATCAGTGTAGCCACAGCTATAGTTTCAATGTTGTGGTTAATGCATCTCAAACCATCTGGCAAATGCCAAAAAATATCAGAATAAATACAACTTTTACACTTTAATATACCATTAATCTACAACACCAACAGCTTAGCTAAGCAGCTATGTCCCCTGGTGTTCCACTAAAGGAAATGCACTTCTTTACGAACTTCTGGAAATGCCAACGGAGTCGTGGGAGAGATTCACTTTAGCACTGTTTCACCATCTAGTTTTATAGAACATGCACATGGAGCATTAATGGAGTGAGCAATAAGTGAGTTAGGGCTGCCAGGTGTGGAGCCAGTTTTGTGTAATATTTTGTGAAAAGATAAGCTAATTCATTTTTGCAATTTCCTGGCACACAATGTAATCTCTCTGGAATTCCAGTACAAATGTTTCTTTCTTTTTTTTTTTTTTTTACAGTACACAAGGAAAATTTTGAACTGAATAAAAAACTGAAGGAGGACTTGCAAATACATCGGAGTTCAGGAAGGTTCTCTTAGAAATGAACTGAGGTTCCAATTGACTCACGCATGTACACAGAACTATGTGGAAATGAGGCATAAATGGATCCATTAACAGTGACTAATGGATGACCCACAGAATGGACATCTTCATGGGTTCTACCTCAACCCCGCCTTGTCACCCTTACAGGTCATACTAATGTCACTTATACAGATCATTCAACAGCTGCACCACCCAGGGATCAGATAATTACTGCAGCTTAGCATTCTTTCTGTATGACTGCATGTGTTGTACTGGTGGAACCACGTTTTTTCTGTTGCTTTTCATGTGACACAAAGAAATACGGCCAATTTTTGTGCCATTGCAGTGGTACATTGGCTTGGATTTGGATTTTAAACCGATTCAAATGTTTCAAATGCTTCTTTGTTGCCTTTGTAATAAGTTTTTTTTGTTTTTTTTGCTGCTGATAACTATCTGATCCACCTCAAGCACAAAAAGTAAGTATAAATGGGAGCAGAAGAAGCTGATGTACTCACAGCTGGCTGCATGAGGTATGACTGATGGTGCATCCAGGACGGGCTGTGTACCTGTAGGACAGTGAACACACCATGAAACAACTAGCCTTTTTTTTTTTTTATCTGATGCTTTCACAGTCCCCCTCACAGCCCTTAATATGTAAGTTTGCAGAGAAAGGTCACAAGACGATGCAGACCCTGAAGAAATACAGGCAGAGGTCCTCCCTGTCAGTCTGTTAACTTACATAATGTGTGGACATAATGAGGGGTTCAGCACAGAAAAGGAACAGAAAATGATTTTTCACGATCATGCAGATTTTAAAAAGCCAGCATGACTATAAAACAAACTTAATTTGACTGTGAACACGGTGAAATGTCCCACCTGGTAGGATGAGACAGGAGAATGCATGTAGGGCGACAGGGAAGTCTGAGCAATCATTCGGTTTGGAGCCAGACTGTAAGGTGAGGAGTAGAAGCTGCAGAACAGACAGAGCAAAGTGAGAGGAAAACATGAAGACAGCCGCACCATGTCAACAATCTGCAGTATGTCTCCGGCTACATTCACAGTATTTTTGTGTTCCAGTCATGCCCAGCAGAGGGCGATCTTTTACCAAAGATTTACTACAATGTTTATTTTTCCTGGAGGGTTGGGACTGTTTTCAGTCAGTCCGTGCATACCACTCACCCATTTTGTAAGGCTGTGGGGTCATACGCAAGCGTCATTCCTCCCTGGGAAAACAATACACAGGATTCAGAACTAGTGAGGTCATGCAAACACCGGTGCAGTATGCGCTAAAACAGTGAGCTAACACACAGTTGGAGTGATCAAACGCTAAACTTTTGAACATGTGCTTGCTTTAATTTCCCTAAAGAGAAAAAAAAGTCTGAGTTAAAGAATGGTGAGTTGAAACTGGCTGTGTTACCGTGTCTCCGTCTCTAGCCCAGGGCCTTCCATTTTGGAGGTACTTCCCCTGGTTCTGCCTCTTCTTCTGACCTCCGTCTGCAAACTTACATAATAAGGGCTCTGTGGGCACTGAGAGAGCAACAGATCAAACAAGAGAGTGAATTCAATGATCACAGTGGGGAACAAAAACACTCGGCTCTGGCACTAACAACAACAATATCAGGTTACTATAATACAAAACAAACATTCCACGCACCAGGCACTCCTGGTGGAGTCTTGATGAATTTGCCATTGAAATGCTGAATTATGGCCTCGCACTTCTCTGTGGACTCCATTCTGAAAGATAAAGTTCAAGTTAATCCCCCTTGAGGAGTCCTGTTCACATTGGGTTTAGATATGCCAGAATTAAAAAAGGTACTTTTCATTTCTAGCAGAACATGTACTCAAATGATCGTAGATTGCCATTCAGTGTTGCAGTCTGACCTGGCAAATCCAACGCCACGGCTGGTCCCGTTAGCATCTCGGAGGATGCGTGTGGAAATGACCTGGCCGAAGGACTTGAGCATGCTCTCCAGCTCTTGCTCATCCATAGACACTGGCAGGTTGGAGATGTAGAGATTGGTGGGGTCCTGCTCCTGTTGCTGTACAGACAGTACAAATGAAAACCAATTCACACACACATATTTTTTAGGCCATAAAGGAGAATATGTGGTAGTGATTCTCTTTGATTTATTTCAGTATCACCATGTGCTGGTGCTGAAGCACTGCATTAAAGTGCCTCACAGGAGGGTTTACAAGTACTTCAGCTGCAATGTAACATTTATTTTAGCACACTTTAGCACACTTTCAAAAATCTTTTCTAATGAATTTGCATTTGCAAATGGAAAAATTCTTGTCACTTTCAAAATCTTTCTCACAGCAGCAGCAGCAGCAGCAACAGCAGAAATTTCTGTGTAGGCAGCAGTGTGACCTGTCTTTCCATCCACACCTGCCATTTCTTTTGGCACATTAATACTTCATCATATCCATCATGTCAAACATAATTTTGTAACAGGACCTGATAAGGATTGAATATTTTCAAGCAATTAGTGTCCGACCAGTAAATTGAATCTGAATAATTTGTCACCAATGCCTTTCTGTGTTTCGCTGCCTCAACTCAGATTGTCTGTTTTTATAACTCCACTTGCACGCTAAGTACTGTAAGTACTTATGAATTTGTCCACAAGCATAAAGTCACACTTCTTGATAGAATTGTGTCTAATTAGGACAACTTGATAGCTGCGAGTAAGAGGACCGATGATTCAAAAACATATTTCACAGCACTAGCTTGAAAGTGAAACCCTGTGTGAGCGTGCAGAAGCAGACAGGAAGCCAGGCATGAAGTTAAAGAGTTCACAGAGCAACAGGAGCCTGGCAACCAGGAGAAAAGAGGTTGGGCTAAAAGGAGGGGAAGGGAAAACAGAGAGTCAAGGAAGGGAACAGAGCAAAGGGAGGGTTGGAGATATTAGCAGTTCCAAAGGATGATATTTTGTACAGAGGGAGGGAGCCAACATAATAGGAAGTAGCCGGAGTCTGGTGTAATTTGGGTAATTAAAAAGAAGGATGACAGAAGTAGATGAGTGTCTGCTGATTAACAGGCTCTTCTCCTTCATCAAAACATAATTTGCTTTGATCAATCCCCATTTTGTCTCTTTTTCCTAGTGTTTACTGCCATTAGATAGCTCTGCAAACCGCAAATGATTTCGTTTTTAACTGTGCATCAGATATGAGTGGAAAAATTCAAGTTTCCCACTGATCTAACTAAGGGTATTAATCTTGTAGGTAGATCAAAATGTAGTTGTTGCCGAGGTGCTCCCTACATAGTGCACTATATGGTGAATCCCTATATAGTGAGTAGGGGGCACAGACTGTATAAAAGATGGACGTAGCAACCGGCCCTGAAAAATGAAGCCAAACCAGAAGTATCAAAAACCTGCAATATCACTACGTCCGCTAGCTGGCTTGATTGACAGTCGGCAGCGACAATGCAGACGAAGCGAGCAGAAGACAGTATATGTGGGCGGGCAGAGAGGGCCTGCCTTTCAATCCGTCAGTAGCAAAACCCTGGCTTCATTTTCTCAGTGCAGAAACCAACGGGTGACGTCACGGTTGCTACGTCCATCTTTTATGCAGTCTATGGTAGGGGGTAGGGAGTGAGTGGATGATTTCGGACACAGCCCAGGGTTTTGCTACTTCCTGGTTGACATCTTGGATTTTTGGAGCCAGTGACGCAAAAATCGTCAGAGGGGGGCGGAGCCATAGGAGCAGCGATTGGTCAGACGGCTTGAGAGGCAGGCCTCTCTGCCCGCCCACATTTACCGCCTTCTGCTCGCTTTGTCTGCATAGTTGTTGTCGACTGTCAATCAAGCCAGCCACGCCCCTTGCCCCGCAAAATGTTGACCATTTTTTAAAAATTCAGTATTGATTTATTTTCAGATTGGTCACCTGATCTCCAGATCTGACTATGAAAACTAATAAGAAAAAAATCCTGAGCTGTCGGAATGCAGTATTTCGTGATCTGTGATCACTTCTTTTCCAATTCCAGTCTATGGGAGTCAGGGCTTTCTGGAGCCAGCAGCTCGCGGATGTAGTGATATTGCAGGTTTTTGACACTTCCGGGTTGGCTTCATTTTTCAGGGCCGGTTGCTACGTCCATCTTTTATACAGTCTATGCTTGAAATTAGTCTTTTTGATCTCATTTTAAGATTTTATGTGCTATAATGACAGTCAGACAGCTTATTTTAAATCATTTTATGAGGTAAAATTTCCTTACTGAACCTGCAACCAAATCTGTTTGTCTTAAGCATGCCTTTATCTAAAACAAAAGTCTTAAATTTGACCAGACATTCTTGCAGTGCAATCACTTTAACTAGACTGATCCGAGCAACAAACAGGACAGCAAAGCCAACATCCATATACTGGTACAGGTCGGCACAGCTGTTCAGGCAAATTTGACAGGGGTTTGATCTGACAATGAAGAATTCCTATGAGTATTTATGGTATTAAAGTGTGTCAACAGCTATCTTAAATGGAGATTTATTGCCTACATGAGTAGCCTCTGTTCTCAGCCATGAGCCACCTGGAGAAGAGATAACCTATTTTCATTCTGGGTAACAGGACCATTATGTAACACAGTGGCACACTGCAGGAGGTCATAAGCCAGCTGAGACTAATAGAGTTCACTGCAATATGACAAAGGCACAATCATAAAAAAAAGTATCCCTCCCTTTTCGTTTTTGTTTACCCTTTACCTCTCCGAGTAGCCTTCACGCAATGCCCTATTTCATATTCAAACAACCTCTCATCCTGTTGTGATATGAAAATGTTGCACCCAGCCCAAGCACATGAACGGGATTTGCTGAGGTGTCACTGTGCATTTTTTTTGTGCCGGGCCCGAGGTGAGCCATGTCTGATAAGGTGTGTCTCTTGTGTTGGCAGATCTGCCGGCTAGTGTGTCGAGCAGCGTATGTGAGCTGACGTCTGAATTTGAACTGGGAGGTGCTGGGAAGTAAGAAGGGATCTATTTTTAACCCTGCCATTGTTCCTCTGCCCCTACGCACGCAGCTCCTCTGGGCTTGCAGCCTGGAGGCTGGGGTGGCCCGTTCAGGGAACAAGCGTGCTCAAAGGACATCAAGAGCAAGGCGTGGCTCATTGTGTTTGTGATCAACACTGTGCAGCAGCCATGGTGAAGGTGCCAACAGGTGAAACAACACTTGATATTGATCTTAAATTGGCTTAAGACTATTGCTTGTTTTTTCTGACCTGAAGTAACCCAGTGTCTCTGACGCATCTGTGTATATTTAGGTCTGTATAGTGGTTATCAACACCTCTCCCTGAGCACATGTCTGGGTGAGTCAAGTTTTGGTGTCCAGTTGCACTTGTCAGGTATTGAGATACACAGGATTATGTGGCACTCTTACAGAGGAGGTGCAGTGAACTTAGACTCTGGGTTTAGTTGCACCGGACTGGTTTGGGTCAGCTGGCAGTGTAGATCTGTTACAGTTTTCCAGGACTGAGCTGAGGGAGACCCTGGTGTTACATTGCAGCAGGTCTGTTTGGGTGCAGGGCAGGGGGAGGGGGCAGGGACATTGGGGTGGAGTGTATTAAGTGCTGGTGTCAGCCCCAGGCCTGGGCCCAGACGATGGACAATGCCAGTCCATTGTGCCTGTCCCTTTGACAGTGGGTGTAGTGGCACCCTCCCCTGGGCTCCCTCAATGGGGACCCTGAGAGCCAGAGGGATCAGCTTAATGGGCCGACAAGAGTTGCTTTGACTGCAGACACTTGGACAAAGAGCTCAGAACAAGCGCTACAACAAGAGCAGGTTAGCAACATACACAGTACAGAGACGAGGGCGTGAGGGGAACGGAGAGAGAAGGTAGGGAGGAGGGCAATGAAGAGACAAAATGTGGATGAAAGAATGGCAGACAGGCTAGACAGAGAACAGGAAATGGTGAAAAAAAACATCTTCAACAAAGACACTTTCTACTCTAAACAAATCTCATCTACATCTGACTCAACATTTCTTACGGTTGTCCATCACTGGCACAGGTTCATCCAGACACAGAACACACAACTTCCTGTAAACAAGAGTTTGTTTTGCACCCTTGCCAACAAGAAATATCACTAGCAATTGGGCCACTGCATGTAACAGTTTACCTGATAAAGAGGAGGGGTGCGTACGTGTGCAGAAAGGGACTATGACCCTAAATGTTCCAAGTTTACCAGAGATCAATATGTTCTAAACAAGACTGGATAATAGAGTGCACTGGGAAAGTGAAACCTTACGGTGGCTGGTAAAGTCTAAATGTTGGCTAATTCTTACTTTGGCCATCTGAGCCTGGACCCCGCTGGATTTCAGAGCTGTAACAGCTTTCTGTGCTGCTGCTGGACTGTCAAAGTCCACAAAGCCATAACCTGGAAAACAGGCAAAGTAACATTACAAATCCTCTCATACCTGTGCTTTCAAAATACAGTAAAAGACAGGTGAATTATGAAAAATTTTAAATCCTTGTGACAAATTGTATTTAAAAAACAAAAAACAAAACATAATTTACCTTTACATTTGTTGGTGGTTTTATCCAAGATGGCCTTGGTCGATACAATTTTGCCGTACCTTCAGGAACAGATGAGAATACAGAAAACAGGATCAATGACAGATAAAGTGACTATGGTGGAAAAGAGAGGAATCTGCTCCTACCACATGCATACAAATATTTCCACATTTCCTTAGGCTGCATGACTACAGGTGTTGACATGAATACGCGCTCCTTCGTGCAGTCGATTGTGTCTTCTTAATGTGATCTGAAGTGTCACAGAAAACTTTGTCTGTCTCCACCCTTCTGTCTTTGTCTGCCGGTGGAGGCTGTTGTACAGTAACTCTGTTCCTGATGTTGTTTTTGACAGACAGTAGACAGCACCCCAGGGCCAAAAACTATTTGTTCCAGGCCTGTCTTCGCCAGACACACACAGGCAAACACACAAACACCTCTCTCCTAAATACAGCTCTGCTTGGGTATTTTTGGCTTAAATAAAGCTTTAAAGTGTTGTCACCAGCTATGTTTGACTGGCAAACGGAGACACTGACTTTAAAGTCAAACGCACTCCATGCTTGTTCCATCTACAAACCAAAGAGCGAATATAGTGCGTCAAACGCAAGTGAGCGTCCGAACTTGCTATTTCAGTTGTGAACAGAAACGCGTGACCATTTAGGCAAATGAGTAAAACAGTAGAATCAATTAATGCATTAACGCAGTATCATAAATATTCATGGTTTAAAAAAATCCCAACAACAACAACAACTTAAAAGCAGTGAATGAGAAGTGTTATGTAAGATGTGGAGACTAATGGAATGCAGTGTTATAAGATGGTGCATCAGCACTACAGTATAATAGACCTGCCCTTGTCTGGCGAATTTAGCCAGTGAGGGAGGCTGGTGTTCCTCTGTTTGGGCGACATGGCGTCTGGGCGGAATGTACACTGTAACCTGATGCTTCACCCCTCCAGTTTGCCTTCCTTCCCACCACATCCCTCTCTCTCTCTCTCTCTGTTTTTCCACCCTCACATCGCTGTGCACCGCTGGGTCCTACACTCCAGCCGTGTTTCAGTGGACATTTAACCAAATGAATCAGACCTGACTAGACGGTCACAGCAGAGATCTGTGCCACAACTGACACCTGAGTATAAAGTTTAGGCTCAAACGCTGTGACCTCATCTCCTCCCGGTTTCTCAAGTGTGCAGGCACATCCAGGGCCACACAAGTCAAAACAGTCTACGTATGAGCGAGGTTCATGTGCACATTTTAGCTTCCACGGTAATGCATAGCTGGATGTGTGCACCTATAATGTACATCATTTTCATTATAATGAACTACAATGATTTATAAATGTCGCAGAATAGAAATTTCTAAATTTCCTAATTGCAAACATCAATAATTCATCATCCATTACCAAATAGCCAGATGAACTTTGCATAGGCTGTGTTTATAGTTTCCCACTGTCATCTAGCAGCTGCAGAGTGCTCATCAGGCACAAATGTGTGCACAAGCCTAATATAATTTAACCCAATCTAGTCCAACAAAAACTATTCAAAAAAGATAGAAAGCAAGCAAAGACTTGGAGCTAGTCTAGACTCATGTTGATGTTTAGACTCATATGTTTAGACAGACCATATACACTGATGTTCCTCTCAACTAAAAGGCCTAAATGAAACAAGACAGACTTGCACAACTCCACTCTGGTTTCTTTTTATAGCAGTGTATTTTCAGGAAAAATCTCTTCACTGATATCAAGACTCAGAACTTCAGAACACCTTGAACACACACACGCAGCCTTTTGAGACAATTTTGAACCAGCTTACTTCCATTTTTATAGACAGCATTCTGTGACCTTTGGCTAAATTTAGTCTGCAAAAAGAAAAAGTTGAATATTTTAACAAAAAAAAAGATCAGTAAAATGTTTGGCATCTACAAGCTCAGTGTAAATGGATGATAAAAGTTAAGCACACACTGTGTATGATGTGACCAGACAGGGTGAGCAGTAACATTTTTGTGAAACACAATTATGTTGCATTTCTTCCTCAATTTTGCAGTCAAAAATATTGACAATTATTTGTTCAATAACAAAATTAAGCACATAAATGGATATTAAACACAAGTGAGGCCTGGATATTTCCTTAACTATCTTGCTTATCTCGAAACCAAAGACCTTTAGGCGTATAATTGATATATTTCCTTGGGCCATTGAGGCTGGAAGAAAACAGACTGTACAATATAATTGGGGATAACAGGAAATTGAATCCAATGTTTCTGTTACGTATATATTTTGTGTTGGAGTACATACAATCAAAAGACGGAATTGTAGAGGACACTATAGCCTTTTTTAATTAGTATTTTTTTACGATTTCACCTCTAAATCTTAATGTAACTGCTATTTTCAAACAGGTTTTTCAACTTGTTTTTTGTGGCACTGCTTGTAAATATATATACAGCACTCAAAATCTGGCTCATGCATCTGATGTTACCTGCCTCTAATTTTCCTGGTTTCAAAGCGATGCTGTCAAACTGAAATCCTATTGATCATTTTGTTTTCCATTAGATTTATGACAAAGGAAAACAAAAGCTGTGTTTCATGTTTTCCCCAACAAAGATGCCAGGAGGGTTTAAAGGTCAGCAGGCAGCGGCTCTGTGACCCCGTGCTTACCTCGGCCCCTCTGCAGCGCAGCACCAGCCCGCTACACTATGGAGGCCACAAGGACTTAAGACACAGTCCTAACCCATATATGGCTGGCTGACATTCTTTCCCAGCAGGCCTTGCTTCTTTTTTCCCACTCATTTAAGTTTCCCCCTCAACAGTAGCCCTCCCACCCACCTCCAAAGTCCTCAGTTCTCTCTCCACTTCTCTGCCACTCCACAATGACTTCTCTGTAAAGCTACTGCCTTTACACTCAAGTTCCTGTGTTTCACATGCCAACCGCAGATTTCAGATTTTCTTCGACTGTTCCACTTGTGACAATGCATGTGTGGTCACGAGCCCGTGGAAGTTTGCGCTGCGGATTTGGTGTTTCTGAGCCTTTTCTACATAGGATTAGAATGGTTGAAGTGGAAAGCGAAGCACAAATATTAAAGAGGGAGAGGCTGTGGGGTAAAGAATAATATGAAGCCAGGATTTATTAGAAATGCTTGTTCACAGAGGTGTGTTGCTACTGTGAATGACCCCTGGAAATGAAGGATGCGTGACTGAAGTTCACAAATCACTTCTGTGACATACAGTGCAGCTCTGACCAATAGCAGCCAAAACCAGTTTGGGTGCTTTATGACTGGCTTTTATCTGCATGTGTGTGCGTCTGACTGTGTGCACATAAGGCCAACAGTGGAGGCTAAGCTGTTTGTCTAGAGGCGAGTAAGTCTTAGTTCACTGAGTTAAAGCCAATTCAGCCACACAAAAAGTGCAAGGTTAAACCAGGACATAAGGAGGCAACATGCTGTACCTTTCTGAGGCCCCCTCTCTTGTTCTTTACCTCTGCATCTTTTTCATGGCTCTCTGCGTTTGATCTTTCTTTTCCTCTGTTTCCCTCTAAGGCTCCACCATTTTGCTGACAACTCTTTGTTTTCTTGTGATTGTCAAGATTTAATCAAACAGACTTCAGTTGTGGTAATTCTGCATCCTTATTCGGAAACCACTTTCCTTCCTTCCTTCCTGCCTAAACAGCTCCTTTTTTCGAACATGAAATTATGGCTTTAAACAATTTAATTTCATGTGTCCAACAGATGAAGACCGTAGCTCTGGACAGCGCAGATGTTATCTGCTCACAAAAAAGTTTGTTTGTACATAAAGATAATTATCGAAGGAAGCCTTGTTCCAGGTAATCTGGACTGAATTGTACAGGCAGCTCTGATCACACTAAAACCTCAATCAGCATGAAGATATAGTCTTTCTGATTTAAACAACACTAAAACAAAACCAAAGTGTGACAATTCTGAGCTTACAGACATAACAGTGACAACCTTATCTAAAATCCACAAACATCAAAAGTGCCAGTGCATCCTTAGGATATGTTATCCTTTTTGCATTTTATTGTGCAAATAATAATTTACCTTTGCTGTATATAACTGCATAACCATTTTGTGACCATTTGGAGGCTATGATGATTTATTTGTGTGAAAGTATCCTCAACCAGAATATAGCAGGTCAATATGAGGTATTCTTATTATTGGCAATGTTAGTATTTCAGGAAATACACTTATTCACTACGACTTCTATAAAAGGCAATTAGCCTAGCTTAGTTAAGCGTAAAGCTTAGCTTAGCATTAGAACTTTGTTCAAATGACAAAAATGTAAGTACCAACATCTCTAAAGTCACTATCAGCCCACTACCTTTGTGTGAGGTGGCTCTGAATTGTTATGGTACTTTGGAAAAATACACCTGCAGTTACTGTGTATTGCCACAGGTGCCACCAAAGAGAGTAAAACAAAGATTGTTGAAATAGCCACGAAAACAATTTTGTTTCTTTATGTGTACAGATGTAACAAAGAGCATAAAACAGGTCTTCAGGAATGGTTTATTCTTTTATATAAGCTGGTATTGCTCATGCTGCCATGCTACTTCAGAACTTTTTCAAAAAAAGGTGCTTCCACCACCAACCGCACACATTACTTCTTCTTTTTTTTAAAAAAAAATAGTCTAAAATCACCTCGAGTGAGCATAAAAAAGTTTTTTGCAAAATTTCAAAAGCTTTTCAGAATTTTCCAGTATTCAGTAACTTTTGCTAATACGCTACTTCAAAAGGTGCGTACAAATCGTTACGGAAACACAAGTTCTGACAGATACAACAGTGGCAGTTACTAAAGCTCAAAAATCACTCACGGCTGGCAGAGCTTGACCAGGTCTTGGTCCGTGGTTCCCGGATGGAGGCCGCGGATGTACAGGTTCGTTTTACTCAGCTGTTCCCCTCCCCCGCCACTGCTGTTGCTACTACTGTTGGTGTTGGGACTGGGGGGCGCCATCTGGTGGCCGGAGGACACATAGGCCTGCTGCGTAAGAAAAAGACAGAAATTACTTAACCGAGCAGGAACACTAGAATAGAATGCCTTTATTGTCACTATACACAGAAACAAATGCCAAAATACTTTATATTCTTAAACAACAGCACAGTGATGTTTTTATTCAAAGTGTGAAAAACTCAAAGGAGTGTTTAGAGATGTGGAGAGATGGAAAGTAATCCTGCATGAAACAGATGATTATGTGGGAGCTGCGAAAAATGATATCATACAGCTCTCATGTCAGCACTCACCAATACTGCTTTCTGAAGGGAATGTGGGGCCTCTTGGCTGACTACTCGACATAGGGAAAAGGGGCCTCTTATGCTTTCTCAATGTTGGGTAACTTCTTTCTTACTTTAGGAACCACACAAAAAAAAATCCAGTGGTGCAAAACCAAAGATTTACAGATCTCTGACCAACAATCAGTTAAGTCTCATGATGCAAAATTAAATGAAATACTAGATGTTAACAATGTTGGCTTTGTAATGCAACTTTTTTGCTCATTTTCTTTCAACTGATAAAAAGCAGACATTTCGAAATGAATCACTTGCATCTGCATAAACTTTTTATCCTAGACTTCCTCAAGCGTAATCTGTACAGGCCTTCTCAAATAGCGTTGAAGGTGAACCGTCAATAAGATCCTGAGTAGCAAGATGTAAAAACAGGGTTCAACTGAAGTTTAACAACAGTATCAGGAGTTTATTATTTCATGACAACAGATAATAATGTTTTCAGGTTGCAACCATGTGTACTGACCTGATGTCTACCACAACCATTACTGAACCTTTCCCTCATTTGTTACTTTGAGTTGTTTTGTTTCGTCAGACTGGAAGGATGAAGCTCCAGTAAATACTAGTTATGAACTCCAGCAGCCAACTAGTCGATGACTCACCACGAGAAACATGAAAGGATGTTGTGCAACAATCAGTGCATCATCTAGCCTCATCTCTATGGGACTGTGGATCTCCTCGGAGATATCAAGCCAAAACATTGTATAACCGTGCAGTTGTATTTATTTTAATGGGATGAATCTGATTATCACTTTGCCTGTCAAAAACTCTCAGAAAAAAAAAAGACTTCTCTTTCCAGGAATAGAGCTGGTGGCTGTTTTCCAAATACTGAGGCAATAAATAGCAGCACATCACAACAGGCCAGGCCCACGAGAACTGGCAAAGGCTGTGCGTGTTTGCTGTGAGAAAATTATTTCAATCACATTAATTTAACTGCCAAGTTTCTTTAATTCAATGTTGTACGTAAAGGAATTAATACGCTTTCTGACAAAGCTCGGCAGAGTGCCGCTGTGAGGCTAGAGTGTCTCATCTGAGAGGCCAATTGGACAGAGTCGACAGGAGGATAATGGGTTCATTTCATGAGAGAGGAAAGGGTCACTGATCAATCTGGTGGTGTTTAGGAAAAGCCCAGCAGGAAGACGCGGTCGTCCCAGGACCACCAGCGATATCAACCAATTCCGCTAATTAGACATCATCCATAAGGCATGGAGCCCCTCTACGACAGCCCCTCTGACCTCTGCTTTGCCAGCAGCATCGCAGCAGCTTCAACAACAGACTCAGTTCTCTGATGATGACTGTTACACTGTTGTAGTAAGTCTGCTTGTGCGTTTCTATAGATATGACCAAAGTTAAAAAACAAATGAGGTATGTTTCTTTCTTACCATTCCAGGGATATTTACACATATGCACAAGAAAAAAAGATTAAACAACTAAATGTTAGTACGGGATGCAACTAATGATTATTTTCACTGTCGATAAATCTTTCTGTTATCTTCTCCAATAACTGATTAGTTGTTTGGTATTTATATTGTAAGAATATCGTGAAAAATGTCAATCAGTATTTCCAAAAGGCCAAGGTAACATCGTCAAATATTGTTTGGTTTTTTTTGTCCACAACCCAAATATATTAAGTTTACTGTCATATACGTAAAGAAATCACAAAATATTTACATTTAAAAAACATCAGAGGGTTGACTTTTTTTTCCTCAAAGAATAACTAAAACTTTCTTGATTATCAAAAATAGTTATTGATAAATCAATTAGTTGCAGCAGCTCTAAAGTTGTTTGTATGGAATCAATTCAGAGATTCAGTGGAAATTAAGTAATCACAGTTGCTTTAGTCATTTGAAGAAATAAATATAGTATTTACAACATAAATACCCATTCTCCAAGTGACAAAACAGAAAACATTTCATTTAACAAAAATTGCACACAATAGTCATCTGGAAAAAAGCATTTGTTGCAGATTCTCTGCAGTACAGTTATATCCACTGTATTTTTCCTGCAAATATAACACAACATTCATTTATTCTAAAAAAGGATTTGCTCATTTTTGTCAGTCCCAAAACCTTCCAGTGCCAGTGGAAAAACACACACTCTGCTGGGCAAATACAGCACGAGTGTTCCTACAGGAGTTTAACTGTCTTGTCACAGTGTAATTCATGACGAATATGTTTTGAGGGCAGCTAATTTGTGAATGGAAGAACAGGACAGCAGAGACCTATAATCTCATTCACACACTCTTTACCAGAGTGCCAAGTCTCAGTCAAGCTGCAGACAGTACCACGAGCATATCATTGCAACAGCACCCCTTAAATCACGGGCCTACAGTCACACACATGCATACATACACGCTAAGGCACGCAAGCTGTTACAGCGAGGTTGTGTCTAAAAATCTTCAACAGTTGCACAAGACGTTGTGTCCAAATATAATGATTTCTGCAGATTATCATGAAAATAACACAAAACTTCTTATTTCTTGGGGAAAATGTATTAGTAAGTATTCGTGGTATTCGGAGGTTAAATGTCATGGCAGGTTCAAGTACAACTAAGTACAAAAGAAACTCAAACACATGGCTTTGTTACACAACACGCACAAAAGTATTTTAAACCTTTAAGCTTTAATTTGTCTGTGCTTTAAGGTTCAGTTAATGCTCAGTCTGTCAGCTATCCTCAGTGTTTTAAGTAATACAATTTAATGGCAAACTGTAAATTTCCCTCAAGCTTTAGCATATGTGTTTTAATCTGCTTACAGAATGATCAAACTAAACTAATCACATTTAAAGTACAAAAGCTTGAAACAGTATCTGAGGCCCTGCTGGGTGGTGATTACTCTTGAGGCTATTTCAGTAATTTGAGTTTGGAGTCCTGATGCTACATTTCTCCTTGTACGCTGGGCCGGAAATATCTTTGGAATATTTTTAGGACCAAACTAAAGATAAAAATCAAGCACTTGTCTATAAATAATACTGCTTCCTCTATCTTTTAGTAAACTTACATCAGGACTCTGAAGTCCAACTCAAATACTGCATGTTTAAAGTACTTAGCGCCGTCTTTAATCTTTCAAATTATATATATATATATATATATATAAAGTGAGGCTGCATTTGATGTGTGCTGATAATAAAATAAACTCTCAGAGGTGATTCATACACAGAAACGCTTCGGTGGCTAAAGAGAGATTTATTGTCAAGCCGGATGACATGTCTGATGGTTGGATGGTGTTAGAAATATCATCCGCCCACACCTTTACAACGCCTGACAGAGGGTGTCACTCACGAATGTATCTCCTTCAAGCCTCCTTTAAATCCAGCTCCACCTCTGTTTTTATCTTTGTCTCTCCCTGTAGGGCTTCTCCTGCTGACCCTGGTTTGACCTGCAGAATTCCATGGATTTCCTGGCTGTTGGAGGGTCTGCGCATCTTCCCATGTCCTGCCCGCCCGCTCCCTTTACTGAAGCACCTCGTCAGACATTTTCCTCAGGCAGGAAAGAGCCATGACAGTCTGACCAGCTGACCAACCTACATGCTAATGCTCAGATTTATGGCCTGGCTGAATGAGGACGCAGCTTCCAGCTTGTATAGAATTACACTGCTGAGCTGCCACACTTTGCATCCGCTTCACTTTGAGACCAACAAGGAAAATGAGTCATGGGAATTCAATACCTAGAATCTTCATTTCTGAAGCATCAACAAACATTTTGAAAGAGCAATTTGATTGTGTAACCACATTATTTCCTGTCTGCCATGTTGATAAAAATCACGCAACCACTAATTAGTCATACTACACCTAACTAGATTTTCTGCCTCATTCACAGAAAACTAGCACAATAACTATAACAGCATAAGGTATGGGGAAAATATAAAATTTGTGAAATGCTCTTTTGATGTTAGCTGAGGGTTAGGTCAGGACTGTGTGTCTAGTAAAGTGGTGAGCTGCAGTATGGCAGCAGGCAGGAAATCTTCTGTGTCTGCTCCTGATTTTATCACACAGCCATTTGAATGAGGAGCTCTGCATTCCAACCAGGTGACAGGGACACCGAGCTCACGTTCAGACTTGTCCCTGAATCCTCCTTCCTTTCTGTCTGTAACCCTCCCTTTCCTTTTGTCTCTTCACGAGCACCTATTAATCTTCAAATTGTCAGTCGTTGATCACACCTTGATACACATGCACAGTGCAAATGCACATGCATGCGTGGCTTTCAAGCCAGGTCGGGTAGCAGGGGCTGGAGAGTTTGGAAACAGATACCAACAAACACTGGCCAACAGCTCAGCGAGAGATCTAACAAAATGTGAGACACACTGAGTGTCTGGCATCACTGCAGTACTTGGCATCGGATTTCTGACAGCTGTGCTTTCTCCAAGGACTCTGTCTCCCTCTCTACCTGTTCACCTTGGCTGGTTCATGCGGCTGGCGCTCAAATTGGGGACAAATCCAAAACATCTGACACATTAAACAAAGAGACAGATAAACATATACCTGGCAGAGGGCCAGAGGGACAAAGGTGACTGCACAGGAGAGTTCAATGAGGATAGAGTCACTGCAGCAGAACAGCTGGTTTTATACACAAATGCAAAAGTAGCCCAGTAGACAGTAAGTGTATATAGAATATTCTCTGTTGTCGAGTTCTTACAAACATGCATATATGAGCATATTGGACACACAAACCTTAAGTGCCTTTAGTACACACCAACTACCTTTGGCATTTAGGAGAGAAAATATATCTTGTCAGATTCAAGTTGCTACTTCAGCCTGAGAGAATACAGAATTCAAGTGGTGAGTACAGTCCAACTTGTGCTGAGGACAATCGTGAATGTATAGCTGTTTGGGATGATTGAAAAACAATATACTGCCAGCTAATCAGCTTTAACATAACACACAACATAAACAATCTTTCCACTGATTCCTTAGATTTGTGTGTGTGCTTGACTGGATGAGTGGTTTGTCGATATGATCTCATCTGAGCAAACTTTCATTGGTTAAACAATCGCTGCTGTTACTTTTATAAGAACACAAGTGCTGCAGGATTAAGCCATTATTTCAGGCGGTGGGAGGAACAGACTTCCTGTGAACGGCCTCTCATTTTCAAAACTTTGAACTCTCCCAACGTAATGGAGGTTGGAGCGTATAACTTATTTAACATTTAAGTTGACAAAGAAGTCATCGGCTGCATTTTGTTAAAATGGCCAAAAACTCATGTAAACTTTGCAAACAGGGTTTTGCATACCACAGCTCCACAACCAAGACAGAAAATCATATAAAGACGACAGCCTAACTTGCCCGCGCTATGTTCCTCCTTAACAGCTATTTTGTTGGAATCGTGACTTGATGTAGCTCTGTTTTTAGAAATCAAATGAATATGCACAGCCTTACTGTGAATACACTAGCAAAATCCAAGCCTTACATTTCAGCGCACAAACTGCCCTCATTTCAACTGGGATTTAAATTGCACCTTAAAAATGACAAATTGGTGATGAAGATCTTAATTGTAGGGTTGTAGGTTATTTGACGTTACTGTCGGCAGTCAGTGACACCATTGTATTTGCAACTAACTGCAACATCTAACGGACACATGGCCACACTATCATTGCAGACATTTTTCTGGAGGCATGATAAAAGAGTCAGACATTTAAACTGATCATTGATACTCAACTTATTCAACTGATCTGGTATCATTCATCATCAATCCATATTAAAAACAGTTTGTCAGAGTAATTCTAACATTTAGTGCTTCCACTGTCAGCTACATACATTACGCTGGCCTGTCTAATGATAATTTTGCATACAAATTATTCCCTTGAGTTCTAAGCAGTGACATAAACAGATTTTAAATATGAGAAGAAAGACAGCTGGTATTAAAAAAGTCTTTGATACGGGCAGTTATGCCATGTTGAGAGATTAGTTCTGGGAGAGAAAAGTCGGATCCCCGCTAGGGATGTCACAAAGAACTAGAACTACGGTACTCAGTGACATGATGGTATCTGTTCTTCTATACTACCAAAGGTAAAGGAGGGTAAAGTAGAGATACTGGACAGTAACAAGAACAAAAGGAATAGCCAAGAGGTTGCGGCAACAGGCCCAATGCGATGTGTGTGTCGGGGGAACTGAGTTTATGGAGATATTTTGCATTTGAGTCGGATGGTCAGGAACAAGCTATAGACCAACAGAAGCCAGTATGCAAACTGTGTCACAGAGCATTTCGGGGAAAAAATGGAGAACTTTACACCCAATACAATTCAAGATAAGTAAGTTTCAGTTGTTCACTTTGATTACCACAATATCGTCAAAATGTTCACATCCTGAAACGTAACCGACATGGTTTGTGGAATGCAGCAGCTGTATCTGTTGTAGCAACGCTCCAGACACAACATTCAGAAAAGGCTAGCATTAGCTTGTTTAGGCTAACGAGTGAGCTCATAACATTAGTAGGCAATCGTCATTTAGGAATTCATTCATTGGATTGATTCATATGTTTTGGTACGAAATCTGGCATCAAAAATCAGAGAATTTCAATGGCATTTGTGCCGACTACCAAACTTCAAATATCGTGACAGTTGTAATCCCTACCAATATTTACTCTAATCTTTGCCTTTATCTGCCATTAGAGGCAGGGCAGGTCGTGTACCGTGGGTTTATAAGAGATTGTTCGCTGAAAACAGCTGCCTGCTGCTTGCTGGAAATAGGATTAATGAGAGCTACGTAGCTTAACCACAAAGTCAATGTGTTGGCTGTAAAAGCAAAAAAACAAAAAAAGCTAGCTGATCTGCACAGCTGCAAACTCATTCCTGCAAGAAAAAATGTACACAACACTGTCATTTGAATTAGTCCTGATTTCAAAAGACTGATTAATGGAAGTTTAAAGCTTTCGAAGCATTTTGGAGCAGCAACAATGTAAATCCTTAAGGGTTATCACGTGCATGCAAGTAGTTTATATGTTAAAATCCCTGCAATTCACATATTAGTTTAAGTTCCAGGATTGAGTTTTAGGATTTAAGCTATTGGTGGTGTGAATAAACTTCAATATATAATAAATGAGTGAGATCAAATATACAATGTTTTAAATGGGTGCTTTGCTCTAAACAGCTTTTAGTTTAGATGTTTTTTGCCCTCTTACTACTAACCATGCATAATTCACATTACTGCTGACAGTTTTATTGTAGAATACATTCTTAATTTGAGATTTAGGTTGTGTACCTCCTAGACATTTGCTGGTTTCAGTTCCAGTCAGTGTGACAGACAAATGTGCTTGCACAGACTTGAGTCATGTTTGACATACTGTAGGTACTGTAGTAATCAATCACGCTGCACATTTAGTCTGCTCTACTTTTTTTTGGTCAAAGCTGCACTATTGCTGCAGGGTAAAACACTTTCGCATCAACCAGATTTCCACATACATCCACGTTCGCACAGTCGGGGGCTAAAACTAGAAATCAGCTGTGCTCAAAAAGTAATATGTGTTTATTATGATGACGAGTGATTCGTCGTGAGGACTATACAAGGGACAAACAGATGTCTTTTTCATATTCCTGAGTTCCTGAAATTAACATGCCTTAAGTGTTTGAATTCTTACATCCAAGTCCTTGAGCTACATGTAAATTCAACCAAATAAGGTTTAATAATACCTGCAATTTCACGACATTTTCCTGGTGTGGAGTAAATGCTCTTGCCTCCAGTGTGAAGAGCAGAGACTGATTATTTACAGCAAATAAACCATGAAGAGTTTACCTGTGAGTTATTGTGTGTTTGATTTAACAAACTCTCAATACTGAACTGAAATACTGAACAAATAGTAACTGTTGTGATTATCATATCTATCTTTTATTCGATATGTTAGCTAACCATCATCACTGTGCCCTTTATTTTTCCTGGAGTTACTGAGACGGTTTACACTCATCTAATTTCAAGGGACTTTTTCATAATTACTTCGGCATATCAACTAACAGGATACTGCGGTTTAGCATCAAAATTCCCCGTATTAGCAGCATTAAAAAACAACATGCTTAATAAGAAGGACTTCTTAATTCAATACTGTTAAAAAAAATATTTGTTTATTGCATTTTTTCTTGTTCTTCATGTCACTGTTCAGAACACTGAATGAGAAAATGAAAAGAAGAGTCAGTCCATTTTGTAATCAAACTGAAACTTGTTGAATAATCCAGATTATTCTAAGGAGGGTGTTTATGTAAGACACTTTTTCTAATATTTCTAATATAATGATCAATGTAACAAGGTAAAAATCTAAAATACTTTGTTACCTGGATGAGCTTCTTTTTTTTTTTCTTTTTTTTTTTTTAAGTCAAAATTTTTTCATCTGGCAGGATTACTTTAAAAGAACTTATGTCAAGCGTCAAATGACAAACCCTCAATGTTGACAGCTTAAAAAAGAAAAAACCATAGGTTGACATAAAGTGAGAATTGAGAGATGGTGATGTTTAAAAGCTTGTGAAAGAGTGAAATCGCTGATTTAAGACAGCATGGCAGATTTCCCTTCTGCCATGTATGAAAGGCCTTTTTAGCGCAACCCTTTACATCCGTGTGACAATTTAATGCTCCAGTCAATGTGATCCTTTCATTTCTTTTCATATATAGTTGAGCTTTGATTCAGAAGAGTCTATGTTGAGGCGCACACAGCTTTAAATCACAGCAGTAAGTTGACATTTGTTGAAAAGGAGGACTCCCGCCAAGAAGAAAACAAAAATCTGAATGACAAGTACAAAAACAAGCCATTCGACGAGGCCCTGACTGAGACCCATGATACCTTAAGAAGCGACAAGCCGCCTCTTGTTATTTTTCCATCCAGGAAGCTTTACACGGAAACCGACCAAATTTGATTTGAGAACATTAATTCTATTTATTTGAGGGAGGAAATGAGGTGCTGAGTCAGGGGTGGAGCAGCTGGCTTAAAGCACAACAGAAACCGAACGCCTTTTAGTCATCCGTCTCGGTAATCACCTCGCACACACAAAGAGCGCTTTTCTCACTCGTCGACGGGTTTATTTTGCGCTCAGACTTTGTGCACTTGTGCAGCTCAGGTACGGCAGAATGTGAGGAAGCGACAGAAAGAATGAGACGGACGTGGAGATGGGAGGAGGAAATGTTAAGAATCACAACACAGGCACTTGACCTCTCTCTGAACTGTAGTTCCAACAAAACTGAGGAGTGTGGGATCACGAAAGCAACTGGAGAGCAAAACCTTCTCCTACTTCTTCCGTCTCCTTTTCCATTAATTAATCAAAAACCTTTGATTTCAATTATTCCTTTGAATTCAAACTGAACCCTAATCAGAATGCTCGGTGAAATGTCAAAAGGTCAATGGGCAACAACTGAATTTAAGGCATGTACATAAGAAATAACCCTGAATACTTTGAATACTACAAGTCCAATGCAGTAAGGTTTCCATAATACTCATATTATGAGCAATCGACAACCACAAAAACAACAGTGCAGGATATGTTGTCCTGCAATGGTGCAGTGACAAACAACTGATCCTCAAAATATAAAACTACAAGATATTTACATTATAAAGTACAATTATGGGTGCAAAGAATGATTATTTTCATTATAAATTGAGTGTTCAGTTAAATGTTTAGTCTAAAAAGCATTCAAAAATTATGAAAAATTAGTTACAATCTCCCAAAGATTTTGCCTCATTTCACAGCACATGCGATGTACAACAAAGAAAAGCTGAAAATCCTCTAATGCAAAACGCTGGAAGCATATTCTGACATTTGTTTCTACAGTTTTTGTCCGACTAAAGCAACTAATCTATTATCAAAACAGTCATTTTGTAGAAAAGATGAACTCTGCCACTGCATGTATATTGAATTGTAGATATACATTAAGCAAACTGTCAGAATAAGACCAATTTTTTAAAAAAGAAACTGAAAGTGCTGACACCCACACACTTGATTGCTCATACAGTATATACTTCCTTTAAAATGGTGGCATTTGACATCTTTATTAGTTGTCAGTGAGTTAAAAGTGGTTTAACAGTTTACAGAGGGTACTGTTTGTCAAATAGTCTCCTCACAGAAACAAGCACAAGCTGGTAACAGTTCAAGTGCAGAGACATGCACTTGTACAGAAAGAAGAAGATCTAATGAGCCCATTAAAAATAAATTGCAAATTGTGTGCATGCTAGAACAAGTGTACGTAAAACAAACAATTTAACTGTTTTCCTGAGTGTTTGGCATCAAATCTGGGAGGATGAGCAGCCAGGCGGTGCCCGAGATCACAGAAAAGACAATATGTCAATACACATTTTCAAAATGCCATTCAGGAGCTCGCAGCAAAAAAAAAAAACACAGTCAGGAGGAAATGAGGAGCAAGTGTGAATACAGTGAAAAATCACAACATAAACTAGAATAAGTCATGTGGCCCAGAGAGAGTAGAGACACATGGTGCGTTCAAGCTCTGTGTGACCAAACACAAACACACAACGCAGGAAAGTTCACCCCCCCCCAAAAAAAATAAAAATAATAAAACGCTACAAAATGAGTTGTGCCAACAGTAATATCACGGAGTCATTCTGATAACTACACACACTGTGAGAAAAGTAGACTGCTAAAGTGACAGTGTCAACAGTGAATGTAACCACGAAAAGCGCGATTCATAATTCTGGGAATGTAGTCATCATGGTCTGGTGGGATTTTTCGAGGGGTGGGGCGTATTCCGCTTTCAGATGGGGAAACGAGGAGAAAAAAAAAAGAAGAAAAAAAAGAAAAAGAAAAAACTTTGCGAACTTACGCGGGCAGCGGAGACAATGAAGACTTGATTTAACAGCAGATATGTGAGAGTCTCACGGAGGAAGAGGCTGAATTCATTCCGTGCCGAGCCTCCCTACCCCCACTAACACAAACACATCCAGGCACGGACGCGCTTATCCCAGCACGGCACAGTTCCCCATAAAAGTTGCTCTCCACCATTGACTTTTTTTTTTTTTTTTTTCAAATGAGTGAGCACAGCCATATCGACATCCCCTCACTGTAGTAACCCGGACACACACACACGTACACACACACACACGGACACACACACACAAACACTCCGAGATAAAACAGCAGGCGTCCAGGCATGACAGGACCGAGCGGAGGCTAATTTCCCCACCTAGACGTCCCCCGGAGCGGCGCGGCTCTGCTAGCTGCGGATCCACTCCAGCAAGTCTTAAGTTAAATTCACTACGTTTAGCTTTTCAAGGACACTGCAGCTCACTGTCACAAGCTCCTGCTCCTTTTTTTTTTTTTTTTTTTTTTTTTTTCCTGTCGCGACAGACAGCGGGCGTGTTGCCCTGCAGGGCGAACAAGGTGTAAAATTGGGGGAAAATCCCGAAAGCGTTTACCTTTTTGCTGTTTCTGCTGTTATAGCCGTTGTAGGGATTGATTCCTGCCCTTGGCGGTACGGAGAGCAGCATTTTTCTCGGCGCTATGTCCGGAGCGGCGAGCACAGCCCAGGCTGCCAGCTGACGTCAGCAGCTGGGGAAGTGAGAGCCTGGAGTCCCGCTGCTCGACTGAGAGTGGTGCTGCTGCTGCTGCTGCTGCCGCCGCTGCTGCTGCAGGACGGGGCCCCCGCTGCTGGGCCCCCGCTGCTGGGGCCCCTGGCTCCCACTGGGGTCCCCTCCTCACACGACTCCAGGTGGTCCGCAGCCCAAGAGGGGATTAGGTCAAATTCATTCACCACCCAGTGTTATTACACTCACCGGGGGACTGGAATTGAAATAGCTAGACAAAAAGCTTCTCCCGAAATATGTTTTTGTTGGAGGCAAAATCAAGTTGTTTTTAGTTGGAGGTCCCCAATGCACTTTTTGACCTCTTCCCTTTTCATTGTAGTCACTATTTCCACACCTTGAAGTCAGCAGTACTTCTTGAAAAAGAAGTCTATTCAGTTTTAATGGCATTCAAATATAACAAGACAGTCTATCTAAACTCTTTCACACATGCTACCTAGAACAGTGCAGGGTAGTTTAGTTCATTATGGTACGTGTCCACAGGAACCACAATGCTTTCCATTCATTGCCTGTGTTAAACGCTCGCATTGCATTCTGGGAGCGTACTATCGCGTTTCAAGAGCTAGCATTGCCCGCTAGCTGCCTGAAAGTTGAGTTCTCTGCGACTTTATGCAAATAAAGTGCATCCAGCGGAGGTCTGACACCTCACAGAACTTTCGTAAAACCTCTGAACTAGCCGTTGTTGAACTAAAATGAGGACAGATTTGGCAACTGTATAGATTGTTTCTCAAACGTTTTCAGAAATACTTTTAGCTGAAATGTTTTCATAATAGGGCTGCACGGTGACTCAGTGGTTAGCACCGTCGCCTCGCAGCTAGAAGATCCTCACGTCCTGGTAGGATGCTGGGATCTTTCTGCGTGGAGTTTGCATGTTCTCCCCGTGCAGCGTAGGTTCTGTCCGGGTTCTCCGGCTTCCTCTCACACAGTCCAAAAACATGTTGAGGTTAATTGGTGATTCTAAATTGTCCGTAGGTGTGAATGTGAGTGTGCTTGGTTGTCTGTCTCTAAGTGTAGCCCTGTGATAGACTGGTGACCTGTCCAGGGTGTCCCCTGCCTTCGCCTTAAGTCAGCTGGGATAGGCTCCAGCCCCCCACGACACTAGTGAGGATTAAGCGGTGTATAGATGATGGATGGATGGCTATTAATGGATGTTTTAATAAAAGAGAAAGTTTGCAAACAAGCCGCCATGTTGATCTGATGCTTCGACAGGACTGGTTTTTGGTGAAGGTAAAGGGCCTGTCACGTGACCCCACTAGTGACGCCTATCAAACAGCATGTTGCCTTGTGTGTAAAAACACCCCTGTGGACATGGACCATTATTGTGTCCACAGGGGTGTTTTTACTCTCGAGGCAACATCGCACACTTGATAGATGTGTCACTAGCAGGCCCGTAGGTGTTGTGGTGACAGGCGCTTAGCTTCACTGGAAACCAGTCCTGTAGAGGCGTCAGACCAACATGGCTGCTCACTCGCAAACTTTCTCTTTTATTACGAAAACAGTTAAGATAAAAGTATTCCCGAAAACATTTAAGATGAATAATAAGCTATGCAGTTGCTGAATCTGTCCTCGTTTTAGTTCAACAATGGCTAGTTTAGAGGTTTAAGAAAGTTTTGCAAGGCGCTGGACTGCTGCTTGATGTACTTTATTTGCATAAAATAGTCTAGACCTCAACTTTATTTAAATGATGTGCAGGCAGCTAGCGGGCAACATGACCTGCTGCTGCCAGAATGCGATGCGTAGACAATGAATGGACAGCGTTAAAAAGACGGATCCTGTGGACACGTACCATTAGAGTGACGGCCTTCTGTCACTGAACCCCTTTCACATATAGGTCACGTTTCCATTAATGTTCCTCACAGCCACATTTACACATACCACCCACAGTGCCGGAGAGCACCGCGGTAAGCATGGAATAATATGCTTTCAGTGATCATTTGTAATTATACAAATGTAATTCGTCAGTGATGCTGTTGTTCGGTGTACAAATTAGTGTAACTTTCTCTTAGGAGACGCTCATGTGGATCCTGCTGCTGTCTGATGCTGCAGGTATTAAACAGACTCAGAGGCACTAGTTCCAAACAGCTGGAAGAAACAAACAGCTGTTCTTAACGTCTTGTGGGGAAAAAGACTTTTCATTTTGTTGCCTAACAGATTTGAAATTGTAGAGCAAAGTGCGAGAAAAAGGTGTTCGGAGATTTTGGTACATAAACTTCGTATTAAGCGCCCCTGTGATGTATTCAGATGAATATTGATGCTGAAATGTGGAGAAATCCTTCCTTAAGTCACTTCATTCAATTGAATTTCCCTAAGAATTGAATTTCCCTTCTGGGATAAATAAAGTATTTTTCATTTCATTCATTCATTCATTCATGCACCCTAAAGTGCAGCTGCTTGTGCGAGTCTATCTGGTAATGTGACGGCTCAGTTCACACTTGTGCCGTGTTGAAATTATAAGGAAACGTATGTAGGTCCGACCTAGTGAGATTGTTGCTGCAACTTTTACGGACATACAGGGCATGCATTTACACATGCAGCTGACCCGTTTAGCAGGGCATGTGTGAAAGTGGTTTTAGAAGCAAAAGAGCATAAAAGGAACGTTTTGGGGTTAAGATAAGACAAGAGCTGACCTGGAAGCTGCTCAATTTCTGCACCTTATTTTATCTGCACAGACACTCTAGAGGTGAACTTTAACATACTTATCCAACATTATGGGACTCAGGGACTGTGTACTTGTCACTTGTGTATTAGAATTTTTGATAGCTGTTTGTTAGTACTCTGAGTACTTTTGTAGTGTAGCATTTTATTCTATCTTCTATTCTTGCACTGTGGATTGGGTGAAGGTTATATGTTATTGCACAAGGAGGTCCCTTTGAAACACTGTTTCGTTTTGCCTGCGCTGCAGTTGCATGTCTGGCAAAATTATAAAAACAAGTGATTTTATTTGATTTGATAAAACCTTCTTTTGCTAATTATTGCTCAGAAAACAAAAGCACATTACATCAGAAAATGCAGTGCCTAGTAGAAAAGTAATGAGATTTAAGTACAATAGATTACTGATAAGTAAAATAGGTGAGCTAAGATAAGGTTATAGAAAAGAAAAGTAGCACAAAATGCTAGCAAATGATCTTGAGGCAGTAAAGTATTACACATAATATTTCAATATTTCCCATGCATTTTAAAATATTGCACATTGCATTTACTGTTTCTCACCATTGCCACTGTGGGAAAATCTTTTGACTTCAAAACAGTGCCTCACAGAACCCTTTAGAAAGGTTCTTCAAGGGTGTTTTGTGAGGTTTGAGTTTTTTTTCCTAAAAACATTAGAAAAATGTGATATTTACATTTAGGCAAATTGGCACATGGGCATTAATGTCGAATCATTTGCACACAAATCTGTCACCACAAAGTCAAACAGAAACCTAGTTTGCTTAAATATATACAAAATCAATCTCTAAAACTTGCATTTGTTAATATTTTCAACATTGTTGCCAAAAAATTCTAATCTAAATGTATTTGTTAGTATGTTTTTTAACTGTTAGTGATTTTTTTTTTTTTTTAAAGCATGATACTTGTTTTATATTGGACTAAAATAAAGCATTACAACTCTTTCAGCCCAGTGACTCCTTATGCCAAAAATTAACCAAACTGATTATATTATATACGTGTTGAACTATTGCAATAAATACAATTACAATAATGCCACAGTTTTGAAAATAATATAAATAAAACAAAGTGTAAATGCAGGTATAAAGGGTCATTTAGGCCTACGCATAAATACATTTTTAGAGGTTTCTCCAGCAACCTCTTGCCTGAATGTTGAGCCATTGATGGTTTCTCCAGTAATCTCCCAAGTATTCAAGGTTCCTTAAACCTAAAGATTCTTTTAATTCTAAGAGAACAGCGGGAATCCCAGTTCGGACTGTTTTATGCTTAAACATGTTCTGAGAAGGTTCTGCAAGGTTTCAGTAATGTTTGTAGTGAGAAGTTTCCAGTTCCCAGAATGGCTTTCTTCATTTTTTTTAATGTTGCATTTATGTCCTGCCTTTGTTGTCATATAATATTGTAGAACCGTTTGATGGGATAATGTTTTACAATGTGGTACCTCAGCAACATACCCCAAACATCCTGAGAATATTACAGGCAAAATATTCTACCTTTGTTACCATATCCCCTTACAGGAAGGCTTTAAAAAAAAAAACAACAAAAAAAACCCCCATCTTAATACCATTTTTTTCACTGTCAGATTATGAATATTCTTCCTCTTCTTCTTCTTCTTCTTCTTCTTCCTTTTTTTAATGCTTTTTTTTTTTTTTCAATCATGGAAAAATCAGATCAGATGACCATGACAACATCCTCCAAATATCATCTGAATGTTGCAATTATGCTAGCGTGTCCTAATTTAGTCCCAGCAAGTTATCTAATAATATATTTAAAACAAACTGTATTTGATTCCATTTACATACAGACCCATTTTTTGTAAAGTCTTTGCATGAATAGTATATTTAGAATTTGAATTATTTAAAGGGCAGCGGTATGGTAGTTAGTACTGTCACTGCTAGAAGGTACTTGACATGAGCACATGTCCAAAGACATGCGTAGGTTGATTGATGGTTCTAAGTTGGCTGTAGGTGTAAGTGTTCACAATTTTCTGTTTCTGTGCGTTGGCTCTGTGATCAACTGGTGACCCGTCCAAGGGCCTTTTCCCTAATGTCAGCTGGGATGGGTTCTACTCCCTCCGACCCTTTACAGGATAAAGGAGGTTAGAAAATGGATGCATGGGTGTTTGTTTTTTTTAAACCAATAAAACCATCTCTCTCTTTCCATTAGTTTTACCTGTAGAGGGCCACGGGGCTGAAGTCTATTCCAGTGTGAGAGCCGGGGTGCAGCCTGAACAGGTTGTCAGTCCATCATGGGGCAACACAAGCACACAAACAACCATGCACACACTATATATATATATATATGTAACAAAAATGTTTTATAAAATATAAAAACAATTTTACATAGAGACAGAAGTGGATGAAACACATTTTTAATGATAATGTTGCAGCGAAGAAATCCAGAACTGTAAAATTACAGACAAAATGCTCTAAGTGCAATTTGAGAAGGATCATGTATGATAATTGGTGCTTTAATAGTTGTTTTATTCATATTTAATAGTGCTTTCTTATCAGTGCTATTGAATCACTGCAGGCCTGTCGTGCCAAAAATGTCATGCAATCGAGCTGATGACGGCATTTACTCTTGTTATCTGCAATAAGTGAATAACAACCCCACCACCTTTTAACCCACATGGAGTGTGTGCGCACTCTTTGTTTTTGCCGCTGTCCTCCTTTTTGCTTGTGTAACCTTCTCTCTATGTTTGTTTGTATTGATTGCAAACTACTCTTTGACCTTTGTTAGGGCCTAAATAAATTTGCAATACAAACACTTCCATCCATATAAAGGTACAATAAGTTCTTGTATAGGGTTCTGAGTCATTTTAATTTCCTTAATAAACACTGAAAGTCCAGGAAGTTCATATGAGTGAGTCTTTTCTGTATACTGTTACAGATACAAAAATGCCATCACATAGTGTCTTAGAGTTGCAATTCTCTGCTTTCTATTAATATGTTCTTATTACAGCACCAGTTTTTGCCATAAAAATAGGAATTATGAGCATTCTACCACTGAATGCCTGAAACTCCCCTTTAATTGAATCTCATTTTGCCCAAGAGAGAAAGAGCTGTTACTCATAACTCCACACTACTGATGGTTATATCACAGATTCTCCAGGGGTAGCTTGAGGTTTGAGAGTCATTGCAGGATTTAACATGCCTCTACTTTATGCAGGTCTTCTTTAGTGGGAAAAAATATGTAAATGTATGTAATCTGCTTGTCAGGGTAGTGCAGTTATTAAGTACTTTGTGCTACAAAAAAAAGGCATTTGTCTGGGGTTTTTTTTGTTTTTTTTTTTTCTGTGAAGACTATCAAAGCATGTGTCCTGGACTTGAAGTTTAAAATGTCTGAAAACATGTCATTACTGAGATTTTTCTTTACTACTTCCATCGCAATCATTAGCTCAACTGAACCTTTAAGCTGTCCAAGGAAGAAAAAAAGAATCCTGCTGAGCATGTTGTATACAGATCAGTGTCCACCTATTTAGGGTTTTTGTTATGTGTGGGAAAAGAATTGTGGTCCACTTCCTGTTTGTGTTGCCACTGCCACCTTTGTCACGACCAAACTGCACGACACAGTCTGTATTTTCAATTTTCATCTGTTGCATAAAAGTAAATGAAGCTGGAGCTTGTAAATTATTTACAAATCATATTTACAGATATTTATGTACAGCAAATATACCTGTACAAATTCTGCTCTGGGCTTTTAACTCACATAATACTGAGGCTTGGACTTGGTGTCCAAACCTTTTTCTCAGAGATTTTTCCATGTCTAATGGACTGGAGCAATAGTCAAAGTCAATGACAATACTGATGCAAAGCATTTTTTACATAAGATTTCTGACAGACTGAAACTCTTAAAGGCCGCACTCAGCAGGGACCAGCAGCTAAACATGGTTCATTGCAGGATACTCGCTTGTAAATGGCCTGAAATAAACATGTGCATGATTCACTGATGTGGACTGTTCACAGTGTAGCGGGTCAAATACATCTGGTGTCCACACTGGCAATGTCCTGTAGTTTCCTCTGAAGGTCACAGACGGAGGCTGTTAAACAGCAGACGCACATACAGGGCACTAAACCTAAACATTTGCCATCAGAGTGTGAATGAGCTGTGTCCTGAAGTTACCTTTCACATCTTATCCATGGCTGCCTAGTCACTGACTCTGGCTTCTTATCTACCACTGCTATATTTAAAAGCCTTTTCACTTTCTCCTGTTGCCAGCGATTGGCTGCAGGATGCATCCCAACACAGATGGCAACTGAAACCTGATTCCTGAAATGCAGTGGCATTCAAAATAATCGGCGCTGGTTATACTACAAAGCAAAGGGTATTAATGATACAACAGAACACTTCTGCTGCGTTTAATCTCAAACTGTAGCAGCTATTAAGCTTGCAAGTCACAAGCTCCATATGTGTGTCATGGACAGTTGAGTGTACAGAGTATGTGTGATTATTTTATTTGATTTTTTTAAATGTCTGGGACTAAATGCAAAAACTCCTGCGAGAAAAAGAGTAAATCCAATTTTTCCAGCCTGCACACCAAAGCTGCAATCTTGCCTAAAGCAAAAACAAAAACAAAAACAATGTCACCAAACATGACTTTTTCAAGAGCAGTGCATCTGTTACATGGATAAACACACACTCAAACTGCACTGTGATATTTCTACAATTGGTGGGCAGAAGTGCCGTCCCCTCGGACTTGTGTGTCTGGTATTCAAATGAGCAAGCTGAGCTGTGTGACCTTGTCAGCCCCCCAGAACTAAAGCTTCCAAGGTTTCTGCGGAATTTTGTTTGAAATGAGCTTAAAAGTGATACATATAAACTCTATAGGGAAGAATCATCAAGCGTGTAAAACAAATGCAGTTTTATGGTAGGTTTGAAAATATAATTTACACATTGTCCCTGGTACATTTCATTAAATATCTTTGCAGAATTTGCATGTCCCTGCCCAGCCACATGAGCAGAAGTCTTTCCTTTCTCCACAGACTTCCCACTTTTTGTGCCCTGTATGTGCACAATAAAGTGACAAACAGAGCTGTATTTCTCTATAAATCTGAACCATAAGCACATTGTGTTGCTCTTTGTGTCTGTTCGTCCGTTTGCGTTTAGGAACACACCAGTGACATTGTTGCGCTCAGCAGAACCTCAGTCTGGCACAAGCAGCCACTTTGACGACATGAACATTGTTTGGACATCAACAGGCTAGTTGCTAAGTAACCCAGCCCCCTCCACCCCAAGTGTTCGAGCCTGTGAATCCATACTTATTACCTCTAGGGTGTGTGTCTGTGTGCGTGTGTGTGTGTGCGCGAGTGAGAGCTTATGTAGGCGTGTGTGGGGGGTGTCACTGAATTGCCTAATGTTGGGTAGCAGAAAAGAGAAGAAAAGAAGACGAAACGGCGCATCTCCTAACTTTCCTTCATTCAATTTATCATGACCTCGACGTGAGCGCTAACTTTAACATTCAAGTGTTTTGAAAAACAGGTCAAAGGTCTGTCCATAAAAAGCTACATCTGGTCTGTGTGGTAAAAGGTGGTAGTTTTTTTAAAGCTGTTATCTAAACCTAGGCTTAGCTGATATAAAACTCAATCTTTTCACATGTGATCGCATGTAAAAACTTAGCAAAATAGCCACAGCTCCCACCCCTATACAAGCTATTTAAGGACAACAGCACATGCTGAGGAAATTCCGCCCTTTGCCTGCATTAACGACCAACACACCCAGTCACACACACACACACACACACAGACAACACAACAGCATCAATGCAGTGGGGGAGAAGCTCTGTCATCAAAGTGGGCTGTTGTTTGGGAGGAAGGGGAGCCTGTGTGTGGAGGAAAGTGGATATGAATGGCATGGAAAGGTTCAGGGAGTTCATGTGTGAGTGAGGGTCTCGGTCACTGAGAGCATCGGTGTGGGGTTCAAGGTCAAAATGGCCAACAGAGGGAGAAAGACAGCAAATGGTGGTGGAGCAAGTAGAAGTGAAGAGAAATGCTGAAAAGTTTCCATTGAAAAAAAATGCTAACATTCAACCATTGTGTGTAAAGGGCTGCACACAAGGGGAGAAGCTAAAAGAAAAAGAAAAAGTACACACTCTAACAAAGTGAACTTTATATTTTAAATCTGCATACCTCTGACACCTGGTTTACATCAGAAAGGTAATTTAGAAGCAATCTCTGCAAGCACATGTAGCTCATGGTAAAAGGAATGTTTGCTTTTTTAAATTTATGTTAATATGTGATAGTTATTTAACACAAACCATCTATTTATCAACAACAGTGGTTCTAGTTTGCATTTCCTTGGCTGTTTAACGTCAAAAATAATTTATTTCAAAAGAAACTTTCTTTAAGGTTATGAACATACATCACACACAATTAAAAAAAAGTGCAAACTGACGTATCGAAGCCATAAAAAGTAGCTTGAGGTTTACTCTAGGTGCAGTTTTAATTAGACCCTCACTGTAATGAATCACATATGTGCACTTGAGATGTTTCTGCTTCTCAACCAGGATATTTTGGCAACATTTACATGCCTGTTAAGAAGCAATAAAAGGATGTTCGGAGGCACAGTCAAACAAACGGTCGTGAGTTCTTGCTTCACGCGAGAATAGTTATTAACACGTCTGCAGAACAGACCACACACACACCCTCACACTCATCAGACAATCAGTCAAGCATTCCCTGTGGTTGGAATGTGTTTTGAGGGAGAGTGTGAAAGAGGAAGTTTTGGCGAGGTAGGTTTGTGAGGATTGATTGACAAAAGACAAATAAATGTCTATAGCACAGAGGGCAAGTCTTTCCTGCTTTCATGGGCGAATGTAAAGTATAATATATACCTGTGTGTTTGCGTGGAAATTCCATTATTATTCTGTGTTAAAAATACAAGAGAATGTGCTTTGTGTTGACATAAAATTTGCATTCTTATAACAATTCCTCATTTTCAATGTCCATATAGGACTTAGAACAGTAGATAAACTCAAGTAAGAATCCCATCAGTCCAATTTCTTCTGCCTCCTTTTCACCGAGGCTCCACTACAAGCTAAACAATACCGTTTGAGAAGTGAATGCTCTTGGCAAAGGCACATATCAGACCCTTGACTGCCAAAATCCTCACCCTTGTTCAATCCATCATTGACTTCACATTAGTGCCAAAACCTACCACGTGTTCGCTGTTTAATGTCAACAACTTCAAATTAACTTCAGTTACAACTTTAACCTAAGACTTTTTTGATTATTTGACTGTGTTGATTTCAAGATAGTGACTAAAGAAAACAAGCTTTACAAAGATATTCGAAAGCATCTAAAGCCTGGTTTTGAACTTGATGTATTCCTTTATCTTCATCTTTTTCTGCTTTGTTTTTGTTGTTGTTGTTTTTATTGGCTGATTTGCACATTGGGTCAAAAGGTAAGAATCAGCCATTTGCTTTACCAGTTTACATATTCACACCAATGCTAATGAACATGTGCTGCCTTCAAAAAACACCATAAAAGACTAAATAAAGTCAGCTTTCATGTGAACTTGACTGTGAGCGCCACAGAACACTACAGTTTCTTTGTTCAGTTTTTTTTTTCTTCCTATCGAGTAAGTTCAGTCAGAGTTTCGATTATTTTTTTTTGAGCTGTTGTATATAGAAAGGACTTTCATCTGTGAAGACTTTTGTCAAAACTTTTGTCCATCAAATCTGTAGATTATCAATGTCATTTTCTTGAACAAGCTTGTTTCTACTAGTCAACTGCTGTTTGCTTGCTTGGTCAGTAAAAACATCCATCATTTCATAACTAACCATCACCCAGGAGGTGATTAAAAGGTTGCCGCAGAGGAACTACTTGTAGATAGAAGGCATAAAAAAATCTTGGCTCTAACTCTTCTTCTAGCACGTTGCAACATTGCGACAAGTTCTGCAAAAACTAAGCATTTTTCAAATTAATTTTTTATTGCATTTGTTTTTTGTTTCCTCTTTGTAAATCGGTCCACAAGAATGTCTTAAGTGGACTATTTACCTTACGTCCCAGCTGGAAGTAATCTGAGCAGCAGATTTGAGTGTAAAAAGCGGCAGAAAGAAAGCCTGGTGATAGAGTGGGAGGAAAGGAGAGACGGGGGTGAGGGCAGGGGGAAGGGGAGAGAGAGCTGAGCAGATGGGGGAAGGGCTGTTTGTGCATGCCTCAAATTCCTTAGGTGTTATCAGCATTGCCCGCTCCATAATTGTTCCTTTCGAGGAGGAAAAAAAAAAAATACACAGACTGTACAACTCTACAAAGGTTTCTCTTGTAGGTTAGAAGATGCAAACGAGGGGTCAAGATCGTTGTTTTCTAATACCGACATTTTCGACTTTGATATTTTTGCTGTAGACTAAAAATAAAAAGTCTGACTTTTTTTTTTTTTAAATTCTTAAATGCGTTGTAATCAACAAAAACAGAAAAAGCAATAGAAAAACTGACTTATAATTGCATTTTTATGATAGAACTTGCTCAGTTTTAAAGTTTTAAAAAAACAAAAAATTACATTTTTACATTTCTGCTCTCATCTTCTTGTCTTCTGTGGTTGCTTCCAGAAATTAGACCGTAGTTAAAATCCCTAATCTTTGGAAAATGAACTTCTCTTTTTCAAATCAAAAGCCCTTGTGGCCCATAATAATGTGTCCCCACCACCAACAAGACCACCCACATGTTCTGATAATGCAGTTTTGTCGAACGGCATTAACAGGCTTTCGTGCATGAGTGAGATTAGCAGCTTCCTGTGCACGAGCAGATGAATAGAGTTGAACGATAAAGTAATTACTTGAAATATCTTTTTTCCCCCCTCCTTCAAAATGGCTGCAGCGAGTACTTTAATACTATCTTCCTGGTGAAGGGAGATACTGCATTGGTGGGACACACACACACACACACACACACACACACACACACACACACACACAGGACATGATTCTGGGAACTTTGATTGATGAGGTAATCCATCTGGCTCCAAAGCAAGGGAGGGGAAGGGAGAGCGCACCAGCGAAGGAGGGAGGAAGAAGGGGAGAGTAGAAGATGAGTGATGATGTAGATCCAAATCATGATGTAGCGCAGAGATTGATGTGTGCAGGCAGTTGCGTGTGCATACATACGAAGGAAAGTTTAATACGTGTTTAGGCAAAAAACACCAGATATTCGTATAAAAGCTCGAACGGGTCTGTGCTTTATTAGTTGGTTTGTAAACAGAGATCATATTTCTAACAGCAACACAGTGTGGGAACCGGCACTGACCTCTTTCTCCGCTTTCAGACTTCAACCTGGCTTCCATCACAGCTGCAGTAAACTGGGCGGAGGCACATCGTGGGCCTTAGCTTGTGGATGAAAGAATGACGCATGAAATACTTGCTCCAGTCATGACACAGACCAGATGAATGGTGTTTTGACTTACTCCAATAATAAAATTGCACTGGAAAGAAACTCACCAAGCAGAGCCGCAGAGGTCTTTTAGCAGGAGACTAATAACCAGCAGTTCCCTGATAGTTAAGACCGATGGTTTTCCACCCTGTGACGTGAAAATCAATCTCACAAGGAGAGGAATAACTCAATCAGTGTCAGTCTTATCAGATAGACTCGGAAGAGAAGGAAGCAATGGTTTGCCGCGGCACAGTATTGACACTTTTGTTCATTGATACCTTTCTTTAATATTTAATGTCTTGTGGCTAGATATTTATTAGTTTTCCTTTGGAATAGAAACGTTAAAATGCAGACTTTTCGATCCTTCATCTATTGTCTCTGCTCAGTGTTTTCATCTCATATTATGCATTTTAAAAGTGTTGAAATATCCTTCTAAACTGCAGCCTAACACATGCGCCATTCAACAGATAGAGGGTGAATATGAGGGTGCAGAGTTGCAGATGAATATACAAGGGCTACAGATGGAAAAGAAAATTGCCCAGAGATGAATGAGGTGAGGCATTAATGCTGTGCAAAATGTCAGCATAATGAAAGATGTGTATATACAGTGGTGAGTCACTTTCTAATGGCTGCGGGGTCAAATATCACCATAAGCCATTAGAGCTGATGTCTCTGATCTAGCTCTCGTTGTCTCTCTTTCACACGTACAGTACATACATATAAACCTGACCCGAGGAGTAAACACGATCGCCGGAGAAGGATCAGAGTCGAATGGAAAACACACGAGATAGCCACAACTGATGCAATGTTTTGACATCTCTAGCTTCTATTCTAAGGATTGTGGCAGAAGATTGACAAAAATATGCCATCAGCGACATATTGCTGTATTTATTGCACAACATTAATAGTCTTACAGATGCAGAAATGTGATGATTTGCTTCATCTTGTTCATCGTTTTACACACTTTATAAAGCAGTTTTCGAAGACAGAATCTCTGGCTCAGTTTCTGTTTTGTTTTGCACAAGACTGAGGGTAAAATGAAAATGATGTGTGCAGGAGAGTAGACTGTGTTGTGCTTCCATCTGCTGGTAGATTGTAATAAACACCAACCATTGACTGACACTGGTCAACATTCCCCCTACAGGAACCGCAACTTTGAAAACAGCAGTATTATTGAGTAGCTTGTGCTCAGGTAAAGCTCAGTGTTGTGTATGTTAGGTTTTCAAACAATCAAATAAGGTCAGTGAGTATTTCAGCAGTTCAACTAAAGAAGGATGTTCGCCCGCTCTGATTTGTTTAATTGGAATAGTTTTTTGGTACCTGATTTGGTAAACAAAATAGCATTTCATAAGATTTTTTTAATGAGAGAGAAGTGAACAAAAGTATACTTTGTGTGGACGTACTACAGAAGTTACCTCGCAACCCTTTAGATTTAATCTAGAAACCTGTTGTAGGGATTAAAGCATGGACAAAAACAAAACATTCAAAAAGTATAACACAATCAGAAAACGAGGATCTAACAACTCAGAAGGACAAACCATACAACTCAACACACACACCAGAGTTATGGATCTCTACAGAAATACAAACAAGAACTGAACTAACTTTGATAAAGAATAATGTGGAAGATCATTAATTTAGAATGAACTGGAGAAATCATTTAAAAAAACCCCAAAAAACAAACATATACTTGGCATTTTATTCATCCAGATGTACAGTATTTGGTCTTTCCTTCTCTGTTGCTGCCTTTGATGTCTTTCTTTTTTCATCTGACCCTGATTAAAGCTTAAAATGCCAAAAATGTGTGCGTGTGAGAAAGACCTGGCTGATGTTCTTCTGAAAATATGAGAAAAGTACTAAAACACAGCAGCCTTGTGACCGGCTGAGAAATCCGATAGTCTCAGTGGGTGACGAGAAAACAGATTTGGAGAATTTTTTTAAAGTAATGCTTTTAGACAAAGATTTTCGCCGTCCTAAGATTCCCTAGAAGTTGTGAGAACGGTGCCATCTTGAGGCAAACCGGTTGCAGAATTATGTAAAATGGCTGTGTTAAAAACGTGTGTACCGCACATGTGCATGCCTGTGGTTTGTGCGTGTGTGTTTGTGCTTGTGTTTGATGATTTCTAAGAAGTTTATTAAGACTACATGTTTTTTTGTACATTCCCTTTGAAAGTCTTTCCATGTTTTTTTTGGGTTTTTTTTCATGTCTGTTTTTAGTTAAATCAGGATTGCGCAAAAGCATTTGGTATGAGGACATTTTTGGACCGAACCTCAGCATTTGATAGGTTAAGAATTGGTATTGTGAGACTGTTGCTATGTAAACCGTTACTGGAAGGACTAAATTAAGCTCCTCAACTCTTGCCAAAGCAGCCCGACGCATATAAATACATTAAAAGGATGAAGATTTGGGGGGGGGCTTGTTTAAATTGGCATGTTACTTGATGGCCTCTTTGTGTTACGGCCTCATTTCACAAAATGAAGCCATTTCATTAAAAGAGCAGTTCCTCTTCTCTCAATAAGTACAATGGCCCTGAAATCAATAGAAGATTGAGATTATGTTGATAAGTGGCAATAACATTCTCTTTTCTAAAAAAGAAAAAAAAAGCAGCTCTGTGAAGGGTTTTGCCCGAGTATTGTTCACGCTCAAGCTCAGTGTGTGTTGATTTATTCTTCTTGTGTATTTTTTTCATTGTGAGAAGCATCTCTGAAAAAGGCTGATGAAACAGACAGGAATACTCAGGCCATAAGTCATTTTGGTAGCATTTTAAATAGAGGCTGGTTTTTTTCTTCTTCTTTTTTTTCTCCTTTTGACACAAAGGACCTATTGTTCTCTGAGTTGTGGTAATACTGGCAGTGTAGACCCACTAGGTGTCAGCGCTGTACAGCATTTCTAGAACAAAGCGCCTGCAGAGGTCACTTGTTGGTACAATGCTAGATATTAACACTCTAAATATAAAAGTGTATGTCAGCTTGATAAGGATGCCTCTGTATGAATATGTAAGTCTGTTTGTGCTGGATTACCTGGTTTAGAATTAAGTAGATTAATTGTGAATAAACAGAAATCCCTATAATAATATTCATACTCTCACTCACAGGACTCCGAACCCAGCACCAAGCTTCTTCCAGTTCTGATGAGGCCTAAAGAGTACATTACAAATGATTCCGACACCATCGGCCTGTGACTTCACTTGGACTTGAACCTTGAACGACTTGTTGCTCCCCCCAAATTCCAAAGAGGAAGAATCTTGGCAAGCGAAAATATTTAGAGTAGAAGTTCACTCCAGTGTTTAAAGGGCTGAAGGTTGGCTGCACTCGATGCAATGATTATAAGATAATGATAGGATTGTTTTAAGTGCCCTTGTTCTGTTGAGAGAGAGAGAGAAAGTGCTGAGTGGATGCGAGCTTGCATAAGGTTTGTTGTTTTATGATGATTGAATAAATGCCGTGGTGTTTGCATCATGTGATTGCTAAGCTGCATTTGCTTTGTTTGTTTGGGAAAAGGCACCACTTTTTTTTTTAAGTTTGAAAAAGAAACGAGCACAAATTGAATAAAACATGTGCCATTTATTTATAGACGATTTGATTATCTTCCCATTACATTGTTAGTTATTAAATTTTGAAAGAACATTTTATGTGGTGAAAAGACATTAGACATATTCATGACAAAACAAACAAAACAAAGCAAAGCAGCAGGATGACTCACAGCTCCGGATGGAGGGTGTGCGATTGAGATACACTTTTGTCAAAACAATAGAGTCGCCACAAGGATAAAGTGTTTGCTGTTTAGGATAAGCACTGAAGAAATGCACAGTATTTGTCCTTGGTTTTCTTCTACAACATTTCGCCCATTGTTTTCAGTATGAAGTTAGAAGGGCCTGTATCATATATATCTGAGTTTACATATTTTCCAATGTGATTTCATATCTATCAGACAGCAATTCCTCTTCATTATGTGTAAACAAACAATTCATGCATGAAGACAAAGCTCAGTCTTTCCTCATTCTGCACTGTTTTACTAAAAGAGTCCCAGTTTGACATTTTACAGTCATAGTTCAATACCTTTGAAAATCATCAATTTCATTTATATAAATCGATCTTGTGCAATTTTCAGCACAAATATTTGAACGATTTTCCAAGTGGATAGGTTCAGGTCCTAGGGGGGCTTTTCAGTGAAATGAAATATATCTTCTGGAGTTATTTATAAAAAAAAAAAATCTGTCAAACGGTTTAAAAACTACATGAGAGCAAACATGTTCTGCTTTGTCCACACTTCTGATTGTTACTGTGCTGGAGTTCATCACTTACCTGAACTGCAGGAAACAGGCAGATTGCCCGAGATGGATGTAAAGTGATGGTGAATCCAAAACACCATTAGGATCCTGGAGAATGTGCAGACTCCTGCCAGGAATGTTGTCAGTGCACTGCAGCATCTTGAAAAAGATAGACTGGACAAGCTTCTCAGTGTGTCAGAGGGATACTTAAGAAAAAGTCAGACAAACCTTTTTCCCCACCACCTGGCTTTTCAATTTTGCGCAGAGGTGCTTCACAAAAGTTCGCACATTCTATCGATATCGGTTTTTGGTGTCTGGCGGAAGGAACCAGTGAGGGATAGTTGTTGTATGGCACTAACTCCTACAGGTTGGCCAAGGTGTCGGTACAGTTTTTTTTTGATGCTGCATTGAGAGAGAGACAGGAAGTGGGGGAGAAGAATGGGGGGAAGGACCTGTGGAAAAGGGCCATGAGCAGGATTCGAACTCATGACCTCCACATCAGAGGACTGTAGCCCCTATACACGGGATGCCAGCTCAACCAGGTGAGCTATAGCGGCGCCCTGTATGGTGTAACCCTATTACAAATTACATTCTCCTCCATCTTCCTCACTGCAAGACTAAAAGCTGAGGACATCAGCTTTTCTGGAGGCAGCACACGCCTATTGACAACCTTCTTATATCTGGTTTTAACAAAGTTTTATTTCTTGTCATAGAGAACATTTTTGCATCTAGCTACCACAAGCACTTCACTGGCAAAACACATATATAGTCCACTGTGGAAACTTATTTGCTAAAGCTTGTTTAATCTGTAACTTTTATTTCCTATAATTTCTCGTTGTTATCACAGAGTTCAGGTGTTTCATGGGTACAGAAGGCAGACAGTGTGCGTCAATTCTCCGTCAAGGCCACAGACGCCACTAAACGGTAAAAGCAACGCAGATTTCCGAGGATGACATTTCTCTGCTAAAATTTCATGTTCCATTTCAAGGATCACCTCCTCCAGAGTCCTCATTTCAAGATTATATGCATCATAATGGGTTTACAAGGCCATATGAGGCTTCTCCAAATGTTATTAAAATGCAACCTTCCCAGTCCTGTGAAGGCCACGGAAGGAGATTGGCATGGGGGCCGAATGAATTCACATTGCTGCTTCTCATAGAGTCCTATCAAGAACTCATAAATCATTCAAGTTTGGCTCGTCCACCGACAATATCGCTGTGGAAAATGGAACTGCAAATAGGGATCCAGGTGGTTAAACAAAATGCATATTGAATCAAGTATGCACTTTTTACTTTTCATTTTTAAAATGCTGTTAAATTACTTTTGCAGCCTGGAAATCATCTCCCCACTTTGAAATAGATATTTTGAATTTCTGTCCAGGGAGCAATTAAATCCCATGCGATCTTGATTTATAGATATAGATTTAACTGTATTAATTAATATCTACTTAGTTTTTCCCCTTTGCGGTTTATCCTAGCTCAAACAGTCAGATGAATAGCTTTATCATTTGATGTCCTGTTTTTTTTTTTATTCGTAAACTGATTTAATTATCCTTCTTTTTCTGCTATCTAATTAAATACTGATTGCAGTTGCTTAGTCACTTTATAACCATTTGTAAGGCTCTGGAGGAATGTTATGCATTTTTTTTTTTTTTTTGAAAAGATTAAACAGAAGTTAAGTTAAAGTTTGGAGGGTTGAATGAGTGCAGACATACAAATGTTTTCTGGATATGTGATTTTTCAAATTCTGTGAACACAATTAAGTGGATTATATGAAATACATTAAGATTATAACAATAAACAAAGTTGAAAACTACTAGTAAGTATTGACAACAATGGACAGGGAGTATTTTTAAAAGATCTAAATGATCGATGCACTAAATAATAACGAGGTCACTCCAAAACACCATAAAGAAATGTTATCACATCAACTCATCTTTTCTAGTTCACTAAATGTAAATATATAACTTTGGATAATCTGTCATTAATTTCACTTAAAATGTCTAAGTTGAAGATACTTAAAAACATGGGTTCTTATGTTTGGAGCCATTTGGACTTAAAATGATGAGCTGAATGAATGAACAGCTGAGAGTTCACACAAGTTTTTAAGAAACAAAACTAGGATATAAACAGACTTCCCAGGATGCTTGGTAAAAAGTCACAACTCCTCAGAGACTCTTGTTTTTGCAGTTTGAGGACAGAAATGGCGGAAAATTGATGTATGTCTTTGTTCATTTTAGCTATCTGGATTTGTTTTAATAATAATAACTTGCATGGCATATATTAGTATTGAATTTAGTCTGTCACTGGAAGCAGCCTCAAAGACACACTTGAAAATGAGAAAAAAAAAACATTTTCTACACTGTAAAAAAATGCATTCGAGCTGTAGTTGAAGTAAAGTACTGTTTTGAATTACTCTAATTTCTCTTTCTGCTTTGGTGATGGCGTATGACTTTTGGGGATTCAATCAACTTGCAATTGCACTTAGTCCCTTTAAAGTGATATTCTAATGTCAGCAGAAGTGCAAAAACAGGTTTGCTACTTCTTTAACATGCGGCTGATGTTACCATATCCATATTTCTTCAGTAGTGAAAAAGAAAGAACAGTTAGTCTAATGACAAAATCATGTCAACCCTATTCAGGACTTTGGGGGTCTTTTGGACTCCCGGCCATTTGGTTTAGGTGACAGGTATTGTTTTTTTTAATTTTGAAGATTTTCTAAAAAAAAAACAAAAAAACAAAACAAAACATATAAAAATAGGAACATTTGTCATGCATTTGGAATCAAAAATACATCAACTTATCAGAAAATGTACTAAACATGGTATAAAAAAGAATACCAACAAATATTTTGTACATATTCTTTCTTGGGGTCCAATGGATCGTGAAAGACCTTCTACGTAGGGCAACAAGGAAGTCCTGAATTCTAGTCTGGGATTCTATCAACTTGCAATTGCACTCAGTCCGTTTAAAGTGATATTGTAATTTAGGCAAAAGTGCAAAAATAGTTTTGCTACTTCTTCAACATGTGACTGACATTATAATAACCATGTTTCTTCAGTAGCAAAAAGGAAAGAACAGTTAGTCTAACAACACAATCATGTTAAGCATGTCAAGCAAGTTGGAAAAACTGGAATCTTTGAGCTGACTTTCATTAAAATTAAGTTAAGTTCATTTGAGGGTGATGGTTTAAGTACAGCTAACATAAATCAGTGGCTTTTATATTACTTGTTAAGTTAATTTGGATAAAACTAGTTCAATGGCCTGTTACCGATTGAAGCATACATTCAAGCTAAGCCAGCACATTTTCAGTTGAATTAACTTGAATCAACTAGTCACAGGGGAGTGGTTGACTGGACTTAATATCTTAAGTTTATTGAACTAGTTTTTATGAAGTTAAGTGAATTTAACTCACTTTGGAGTAATCAGTCAACAGGAGTGCAGCTAACTCACAAGTGCTTTAGTGTCTCATTTTTTAAAAATTATTTAGGGTGCAGGTCTGAAGCATGTCATGTGTAAGTGGAGGTGGATGAGGGGGTTTGAGGGAGGAGGAGGGCCCAGCAGCACCCAGCAGCACCCAGCAGCTCCAGCACTGATGTTGCGACGTCACTCAGCCCGCTGACTGACTGACTGGGCTCCAGGCTTCAGGCTCAATCTGCGGCCAGCAGCAGCAGCAGCAGCAGCAGCAGAAGAGGCGGCGGCGGGTTGGAGGAGAGCAAAAACATTTGATCCGCTTCTTTTATTTCCCTCCTGTGGCTTTCTTCACCGGGGCCAAGGAGAACAAAAAAAAAAAAAAGACGGACAACTGCATGATTACAGGCGCCAGCTTCTCCCTTCATCTCGACTACCAGCCGGGCTAGCTTGATGCTCACTCCAGCCTGCTAGCCTTTGTGGCAGGGCTGTCCATGCATCTGAGGACCCCCTAGAGCAAAAAAAAATTAAAAACAAAAAACCGGGCTGGGGACAAGCCTCGGCTTTCTCTTTTTTTTTTTTTCTTTTCTTTCTTTTTTTTTTTCCTGACAGTCTGCAAAAATTACTCCCCGAGTGGGCAGCAGCTTCATTGCGCACCCAAGAAAGCGGATTTCCAGCGAGGAGAGCATCACCGCCCGGTTACACGTCGTCGCTTATCTGCAACCTCCTGCTTTGACAGGGACCAAGAAGCGATTGATGACTAATATTCTTCCAAGATAGGCTACGATGTTGCGCATCACGGCCAACATGTTGGCGACGGGATTGCTTTTCTTGGGATTCTTGCACAGTTTGGAAGTAATCGCTCCAGCCAGGGCTATTGATGGTAAGCAGAAGCTTTACGAATTTAAACTAGAGCCCATCAGGAGTGTGCATGCTGATTAACACAGGATTTCTGTTCTGTTTGGTGTGTGTGTGTGCAATCAGAGTAGCCTCACTTGTATCCTAGCTGGAGGAATAACGACTGAGTGAAGCAACGTGGAGGGGGATGAGACAATTAAAGCGCTCTTTTGTTCCTGTCTGCCAGTGTAACATGTGAATATTGCAATGTCACAGCACTTGATCGCTCGTTTGTCTGCCCCCCCACCCCCTCCTTTTTGCAGGATACAGGCTGCTCTCATGCATTCACACTGACATTCAGTGATGAAACTGTAGCACAGGCCTCCAATACCTGCTTTAAACCACCACATGTTTCACAGGGAAATGAGAAACCCAAGCAGCAGTGTTGCTTTTGATTACTGCCACAGAGGCAAATCCATGATGGTGTCATAAAAAAGTACAAAATCAGACTGCTTTGGAGGCTTCTGCTGAGCTGTGATGTATATAATGTGTGTTGTCTTCAGTCAGTTCAACAGTTTTTTTTTTTCTCTATGTGATGACAGCAGCTGAGCAATCTCTCAGTCAAACAACCCTGCAACACTTTTATTACCCTGTTGGGCAATCGAAGTGTGCCTGTGGTTTTAATCTCTTGTTTAAATCGCTCTCTGTGGCTGAGTGATTCCTATTTAGTGATGGATTAATCCATGTTGACTTCATGTCACCATCGCAGTCAGATTTCTCCTCATCCGATTTTTTGCTGCCATCAACAGGCGTCGGTGAGATTCAGTCAGGTTATCGCCTGGGCTGTAACCAGCTACGACCCCTGAATGCCAATAGTCATATTGTGATCTGCAGGCAGATAGTGTGCAGTTCAAAACAGCTCCCCCTACGACCTTGTTGCACACTCACCTAAACAAAGTGGAACAACTTCTGGAAACTATTAAGTCCTGTTCCTGTTTTTTTGGAGAGATGGGGGTAAGAAAGGAAAAAGGGTGTTATCAAAGACGTATCAGATTTGTTCGATTCTTAGCAGGTGGAGGGAAAATGTGAGTGTATTTTCACCAGAATGTGTTCAGATTGCTGCTGCTGCGGGAGCACCAGTTGCTGTGAAGCAAATCGAGGGTTCTAAATTTGACTTTTCATTAAATTCGGTGGGATTTTAACAGCATGACTGATTTAAACCACAAGCTGCATTTTGTGAGATTCATCATCAAGTCATAAACGCTTCCCCGCGCCTTTGAAGTCGTTCTCATTTCGCTTGGCAATCCGGCGCTGTTGAGGTTCTTAGGGAGCGAAATCCACATAAATTACCACCTTGAAGATCCACTTGGATAGCCTGTAATCACCTGCAGTTTCTCTCTGCTCGTCGGTCCACAGCAACAGCTGAGTAATCCTGCCTTTTAAACAAACAGCTTCTGCCTGGATGCACAGTTATTGTTTTAGTGAAATCTTCCTCCCTCTGAGTCGTACTGACATGATTTGATGCGTCAGCCTTGTGCAGTAAAAACAGAGGAGATCGCCAAACCTGAGCTTTGCTTGACAACCCACTGGGATGCAGAGGCTGCTGTGCTTGGCAGCGTCTCGAGGAAATATACTGTTGACATGGCTTATATGTATGAATCACTCGGAATAAATGGGAGATTCACCAAATAGGCTGCACACATTTTGAAGATTATGAAGCTTATTGGTCTCTATAATAAAATAAACATTTTTCTACTATACGATACACCAATCACCAATTGATAATCATTCACCTTGTTTTTTGCACCCTTTGAGCCACATAAGTCCCCCCCCCCTTCAGAGTTTGTCTTAAATGTCTTTTTCCCATTTTTGAGACCTCTAAAGGTTTTCTCTCATTGTCTCAGTGCTGTAGCCAGTGTAAAGTCCCTGGGGTACCAGCAAACCCCAAGTTTAATTGGGTCCAAACTGCCCTTTGTTTCCAAGAAGAGACCTCCATGAACAGTCTCAACTTGTTCAGAGCTCTCTGCTAATTGGGGGCCCAGTGGAAGAAAAAAAAAAAAAAGGCCCTAATGAAAGAATTCACATTGTTTCACTCTAAAATACTAATGTCATTTCAAAAAGAGATCACTGGCCCCTCACAAATGGACAGTGTTGTCCCTGTGAGGCTTCCGGGGGGGAAAAACAACCCTTCTCATAGAAAATAGAAATGCAGAAGTGCATTTGAGATCATGTTGGTCACTTTAACTTGAATCATTTCTCCTTTTTTTTTGCCGACTTCCTTCCTCAAATGTGAAATCTTATCATTTGAAATAGCATCAGGATCCTTCCTTCTTAATTAACTCAGCGTGCAGTGATTCTCCTCTCCTGATTTGTCCCCTGTGGATGTCGGTAACATTTGGTGGAGGCCTTAGAAGTGGCTCAGCATTTGGCTGCTAGTAGAGTGATACTGCCGATACAATAACATCCACACGGCCAAAAGGTTACCACTTCACTGTTTACTGACAACTGAGGGCAATATGGAATACAGAGGGCCTTTGTTAGATCCTTGTTTCATTAAAAAATGTAACAGTTAATGGAAATAACAGATAAAGAGTATGTTTGAATCTGCTATACATATGTGGTTGAGATTAGTTCATGGTGCTTAAATACCTTATATGACACATTGTAAACTAGCCACGACTGCATAACTGAGCAGCTTATCCTAAAGAAAAACAACTCTTAGGTTGAGTTAAACTCACATCATTTATGTGGCTGAACAGTGACTATTAAATTCTGTACTGCTGTAAGAACAGACACTGAAATGGCACAAACCTTAAGGTGATATAATATAACTCGCAACCATTTCACACATAATATGAAATCTCATTGTCCTTGATTTATAACGGTCACAGTAAGATCTCCGATGACATGCAAAACACTTAACTGCTCGTCTTATTTCTTCACTTTTATTTCATAAAAAAAGAAATCCCTCTGTTGTGAGCCTTAAAGAAACAGTTTGACATTTTGAAAAACGTGCAGCTTCTACTCCTGTATCCGTATATTTAATATGTTGGCTTATTTTAACATTACAACTAGACAAAGCCACTGTGGAGGTGTTGAAATTTGCAACGAGGCAACCAGCAGAGAACCCATGAAGTCACTGCTCCTGGCGAAGGAATAGTCGGTACATAGCCCCCAGGAAAAGAAGTATATTTTAGTTTTTCACTTTTTGTGTGGATAAACTTCCATGTAAAAAAAAAAAAGAAAAGAAAAAGTGTGTTTTGCAAAATGTTAAATAGAGCAGTAAGATGCTCCCATGTTGATGGTGTTGATCTGATATCCAAATTTAAAAATGCTTATAGAACAGAGAACGTTTTCATCGTTGCGTGACGCTTTTGAAGCCGTTTAAAAGTCGTCCATCCACAATGTTCTTGGTACATGTTGGCAAACTTGTCAGAACAGCTCTGTGACCCACTTCAGACTTGTGATCCACTGATTGAGATACACTATCAAGATGGAGCTATTTAAGGTTTGAAGACGGTGCACAGCTTCGGTAGGCCCTCTGAAAGAATATGAGCAGAAGTTTGATCGGGGGGGAGGGGGACATCGTGAACTCACAACCTCTGTATGTTCGCAACACGTTCTACTGATTTTAACATGTGAAGGTAAAAGCTAGGAAAACTCACTAATGAATACAGGTCCTCGCCAGAAGTTTTTGATTTGCAGTGCGGACCAAATGTGTTGCCTGGAAAGTCTCGCTGGTTCACTAGTTACTTGTGGGACAAAACTCTTCTTGCATGATGACCAAAGGTTTGATGTCATTCATTAAACACTATGGGAATGTGTTAGATGTAGAAAGGGTGGTCTTTTTTTTTTTTTTTTTAAACATCAGAGATTAAAAACAAGTCATTTGGGGAAAAAAGAGTCGTGCAAAACTTTCTAATGAGACTTGGAATAGGAAGGAAAAGAGGAGACAATTAAGCAGGAGAGCAGGATTTCAGGGCAGTAGTGATGACTCGCAGACAGCTCCACAGTTTGCCTAATGTAGTGTACAGGACTAAATGTAAATGGTCTGCACTTATATAGTGCTTATACCGTAGCGTCGCTCAAGGCACTTTACTGGGTTTCTCATCCACACACACACACACACACACAGTCACACTCCAGCGACAGTGCAGCTGCCCTGCAAGATGCTCGTCTGGCAATCGGGAGCGACGTCAGGTTCAGCGTTTTGCCCAAGGATGCTTTGGCATACGGACGGGAGGAGACAGAGATCGAACCGCCAACCGTGCAATTAGTGGACAAACCAGTTCCACCGCTCGAGCCACAGTCACCCCGACGTCAGTTGGAAAATTAGCGGCCGTGTTTGCTTCTTCCCACCTGCAAACATTTATAATTGGGTTTGATGAGGCACACAGTGAAACCGGGGATTGAATGCTAATGGCATTTTTTTTTTTCAAAAATATATGTAGGGCTATTATATCTGTCTGTAGATGCAAGGTGGTGAAATGAGCTGTTTTAAAAGCATTTATTTTATGTTGTGTTTCCAATATCCTTTTTTTTGTTGTTTGTTTTTGGAGCTCTGCTTTGCTCTTCACCAACTCCTGAGGGAAAAAAATCAGCTCCCCTGACTTTGTTTATCTGTAGTTTTGTGCTGGGCAGGTAGCAGACAGCAGGTATTTAGAGTTTTAAGAAAAACAAAAGAGCAAGAGTGACTCAAATCAGACTACAATACCAAGATAATGAGCTAAAATACACAAATTCTGTTTTGATTTATCACAAAAAATGTGGTCTACTTTTAACATAAAAATATCGATCACTGCTTCAAATCTTAAGTCCAACACACTGAGGAGACTTGTTTTGCCCAGTGCATTAAAGTCGACAGTAGTTCTAAGGCAGCAGCTGGTGTTTGCGTGGGAGTGATCGATGGAACAGATCAAACTGTCTTGATAATTCAGCAGATAAAAGTTATAAACGTGTAAGTGATTGTGCAAGATAGAGAGAAACTTGTCTTAAACTTTCAGGTGGAAACTGTAGTTATGACGCAAGACACCAAACACTCATTCAGCTCGTTTTTCTTTTTTCCATTCAGAACAGTTCCAGTCGTCATGATCGACAGCTGCAACCATCACATTCGCACAAGGTTGCTAAAACTTGGGTATTGTGTAAATCTGCCATTTGAAAGGAATTTACCACACTGGCAATGTTGTTTTCCTTTTGGACAGTCTTTTGTTATATTATGCAACTTATTCTGCAATCTTGCATTGCCCCTTATATACTAAAGTAACCCGAAAGTGATAGAAAGCCATGTTTAAGCTTTCATGCTGATCCAGACAGCATCAGATGGGTTTCACTCCTTTCCTAAGTGTCAGTTTGAAAGGATCACTTCTATTTATGACTCATGTATCAAGCTGTGACCCTGATTTGCCATGTTGCAGGTTGTTTTGAAGGTTACATAATGCATTGCACTGCAATGTGATATATCGTTGCTGCATAAGATCTATCTTCACTTTTTGAATGCTCTAGATCAATTCTCTTGTCCGCAAAAATTGTTGAGTTTCAGTTCCAGCCACAACAGAAATTGTGTTTTTTTAAGTTTCTAATTTCCGTTAAGTGAAATTCAGTCAATTTTCAGCATAAGACCACAAACAAATAGAACCATTTGCATCTACTAAAGCCTCTGCTAGATTTTTTTTTCATGGACTTGCATTTTTTTTTTTAATTTCAGGGACAAATGTGAGACAGAGCAGACTCACACCTATTGTGATTTTTATTCCCTGAACTAAACAAACAGACCTCATTCTTCTGCGCAGTGCTTCCTGATAATGTACATTATGCATCTGGCCATCACAATTGGATATCTGTCATAGGAGTCCTCACGGTCTTCATCCTGCTGAACTTTTCCCCGACCCCTGATTCATTCAAACAATACATCCGCACGTGCTCCGACGCCATCACCACCGAGGTCACTATTCACGCAACCGTGATTTAGATTTATTTGCAAACTTCTAATCCAAAACACAAAGTACCAAACCTTCACCTTAACATAAGCCTAATTGTAACACTAATCCCTAAAGCAGGCGCTCACCCTTCACTGTGTGGCAGAAATCTACCTCACATGACCTTTTAGTGGACGCGCAATTGTTGTTTCTGCCTTCAGCCCGAGCAAACACACAGTGCAGATCAGGGATGTTTATGGGTTAACATTTTAAGGACATCCAATACGTTGAATATGTGAATATATTTCTGAATACTGGACACAATTTTCAGGCAATTGTGCATTTAGTGTGAAAGATTTGCCACAGTCAGATGTCTGTGTGTAGGCACAGTGTGGTCTCTCTGATTATGTGCATTGTGGGCTTCTTGGAGGAGAATGGGTGGCTGTTTGCTCCACTATTATTAGCCTACACGCTCCAAATGGAATATGTTTCATAAATGCACCTGAACATCTTCCTGTGTTTCTGTGAAGTATTTTGTAAGGATTGTGTGAATTCACTGACACAGCTATGTCGGTCACTGAAATTTCATAAAGGAATAGTCTAATATTCTGGGTAAGTTAATAATACATGAGGAGATTGGCTTAGCATAGTAGTTATCCTGGCACTGTCAAACAGCAACAAAACCTTTCAGGACTCGTAAAAGCTCACTGCTGAACAGAGATGCTGGTAGGGAGATTGTGTTACCTTTCTACAGTCTAGTTGTTTCTCCTCCCGTCATGCTAAGTTAAGCTGACGATGGCACTTCAAAAAGCTCTCAACCTTACCAGTAAACATTACAGGCATTATTTTTTACTATAGTCTCTTTTAACATCAATGTACTTGGTTAAGAGGGTCACGTCTTGTGCAGTCCTTAACAACATGCACAACCTCATCAACGAAAATGGTGACCACACGAGTGGGATTGGAGTTTGGGTAACCGATAGAAATCAGGTAGGGTAAGTAAGGTGCGTGGGGCAACAGTTCAGACCTAATTTCGCTGCTTTAGCCACCTTTGCTCTATGGACGGGCAACCTGGAGCAACAGCACTGTTTTCTTCTTTGATTGCTTCAAACATTTGAGCTTTTGTGGACAATGATATAAGGCTTTATAATATACAGTTAAGCCCCAAGATATGAGTAACGCTCTTTGTTTCCAGGTGAAGATTTTGAAGTACCCTCTTATATGACAGTGGTATCAAATCTTTTCATCTAAATCTGGGCTAGAAAGTGACCATTTCCCTGGATTATCATGCAGACTTTTTCCACAACACCTGCAATTAAAGCAAACTTTAAAGCATTACAAGCAGTGTCCAAGGGTTTCTTGTTATTTTTCTTGTTCAAGGTTCCATCACTACAGAATCACAGCAAGGACCCCTTTTCGCTGAAGTTACATATTTCATTGGATGCCAAGGATGCTTCAAAACGTGGATAGTGAACATGAAAGAATGTTCCAGAGAATCTAGTCTTGTTACATGGGGCTCATGCGTCACACTGAGATTTGAAATTTGTACTGGTCTTATGAAAAGGCACTAAAGAATTTCTCATAATCTTCTTTAATATGTTTCCCTCGGCAGCATACTAAGTAGGCTTAATTGTCATTTTTTTCTCCCTCCGCTGCTACATACAGCATGCGCTCTTAGTGGCGGTACAGTAAAGGGATTTGTCTAAACTGACTAAGTTGACAATGGCAGCTCACACCTTGTGGTTTTTCTACATCGTCCCCGCTCTGCTGCTGAATTCGTTTTAATCCTTATGTGGAAGCGAAGGAGGTCGAGGCCTCCTCCCTCTGAGCCCAAACACTGAGTCCAGTACAAATAGCAGTCATGGTTGATTACCACTCTGGAGTTGAGACGTGGTGAAATCTCAGCCAGACATCCAAATAGCTCTTAATTAAGTTCACATTTGATTACTCTGCTTCACCTAATAGGTTCTGCCTCACAACGCCACTAAAGCTTGTTTAAATTGACTGACTTTTTTTTTTTTTTTCTTTGCTTAGATCTGACCTGTAAAAAGAAAACAGGCAGGACTGTATATGTCCTGCATGACGAAGCCCGGTTTTACTTGGCAGCCGTCATCAGGGCATGGACACATTCCTGATGTTAAGTCTCCTCAGCTCTAAGTGCAACGTACACTTACATAGACTCACAAACAAAACAACCATAGAGTAAAAACATTCAGAAGCATCCGCGAACTTTCACTTGCATGACTGTTTTTCAAAAATGCAGAGATAACGTAGGAGCTATTAAAACACGAGCATTCTTTGTGTTCTATTTTTGGTATTAATCTGTATTTAATTACAGTCTTCTTCTATAACTAGTTGGTCACCACTGACTAGACTCTCGCAGCTCTTCCAAACCTTGCCAGAAAGTTTTATTTAAGAGGCACAGCTGGGGCCTCTCTCTCCCTCTCGCTCTCTGTTTTGTAACATGACAAATTGGAAAACTTTTTTCCCTCCCTCTTCCTTCGTCTCACTCTCTTCCATTACAAAATCCTAAAGCGTTCATGCCTCGGCTGTGGAGGTGGATGAAGAGGTGGCAGGCCGCAGCCAAACAGGGCCAATACACTCTTTCCTAATTTTTTTTGGTGTTTAGCAGATCCCCCTTAGGTCAACCTAGAGGTTAACTAACTAACTAACCCTTGTTTTTTTTCTCTCTTTCTTCTCTACCTCAGCCTATCCTCTATGATTTCCATTTTGGTCCTCGTGGTTGTTTGCCATCTCATTATCGGCCCAAATTGGCACTGTGTCGTTGAAACTCTAAAAGAAAGTCCATTATTGTGACGTCTCTAGAGATCCTGGAGTTTCTGTAGAAAAAAATATTACAAAAAGGCATTTCTCACTTGACATTTTGTGAGAAATGTGTTGTGTGAGTTGTTTATCATCAATCCCCTGCAGCATTGCTGATGTTTTGTTCTGTTGCATTCTGTCAAGATATTTAGCAGTGAGTCAATGTTAAACCGGCTGTGTTGCTGTTCCACAGTCTGTGGCTCTTTGTAGAGATAAAGTGCGAGTCAAGGTTTTGCCACTTGGGCGTCAATGTCGAGATTGATGACATACAATTCGGCTTGTTTATCTTACCCCTATACAAACCTCCTCCTGCTAAATATTTGAAAACGTAATGAAGCTTTATCAGGCCCACAAGCCAGAAGTATCTGGGAGAGCAGCCCCATCTTCTCCCCTTGAGAAGCTGTTTTATTTGTGCCAGTACACGCTATCTTCCATAGACTAAACCGTGTATTTTTTCCCATTAGACATTTCAACACTCCCAGTAAGTGTTTTAAATAACTACGCTATGCAGTGACTTCAGCCAACACACCCACCTGGTGCTTCTCTGCTTCTCTGCAGTCGTTTTGGATGAATCAGAACCAGTAACGAAGCCTCTGCAGTGAGGAAGGATCACCTCCTCCGATCAGAGCAGCTGCAGCCTGAGGAAGTTTGGTTTTGTTTGTGTGTAGTAAAGGAAAGCAGCTGCTGCCATGTAAATGCACTAACTTTTCGCGAGCTCAAATGGCTACATTGTGTTTTTCCTTTGACATTTCCAAGGTATGTGCGTGACTGACACAAGTTCACCAACGTCGGGGGGAAAACCCAACGACTGGTACTTCACAGAGGCAGGTAGATTCCCAGGTTATGAAATAAGACTTGTGCAACGGATATCCTTCAAATAATCATATGTGTTCGTGCAAAACTGTATTTAGTGAGTCTGTGGAGACTCTCATCCATCCAGGTTGGTGTCCCAGATGGTAGATGTAGATGGTAACTGGACTTCTCTTTGTGGTTGGTAAAGTGTTTCACTTTCCAACCGGGAGGCTTCCTCAGAATTGAGAGTAGTGTTTTTTTTTCAAGAACTGAAAGAAATCCAGTTGACTAGTACTGAATCCCTGAAGAGTATTTAACAATCTTCTGATCTAGTGTCTTGGCTGTAGTTGTGAGAGTGTCAGATAGTGGACCACTTTGGTTCAGACTGAAATATCTCGACTGTTCAACAGATTGTCATGAAATTAGATTTTCATGGAATTAGATTTTCTTGGTGATTTTTCTTTTCCATTCGATACCACCACCAGATTGATATTTGTTGCTTTGAGTTAAATGTCCCAACAACCATTTGGATGATTACTGCACACATTCCCCATCAGGACGAACCACCGGGTTAAAATCGTAGCTTGACCTGTACGACACTCCCATTAGCCTCTGCTGTACTTTTTGCTGTTTAGTGTTATTCAGTACATGTTAGCATGCTAACACACTAAATTAAGATGGTGTACATAGTAAACATTATACCTACGTAGCATCAGCATGTTAGTTTGATCTAGCAAGCAGATGCTTAGTTGCCTCGTTGTACCAACAGAGCCGCGAGAAACCTGCTGGTCTTGTTATTCCGACAGGTTTACTGTTTACTGGGAAATTCTGGTTTCAAGTCTCCCTCCACTGGGAGGTCAAAGCAGGAAGTTGGTCAAACTTGTCCTGCTCATGGACACTTGACTCGTGGCGGTCTGGTTGCACGAAGGTCTCTTGCGTGATACCTTACACGGTCGGCTTTGAAAGTCGTAACTGCTCAAGCTCCCCTTCAGCACCACTGTCGACAGTACTTTAGATCTGCCTTCCCCTCAACCGCTGTTGAGTGGTGTGTGATGAGGCAGTAGTCTCAGTGTCTGCTGGAGCTTTGTAGTGCCCTGGTTGATCTCAGAGGGCAGGCCTCCAACTTATTTATAGCTCTGCTGTGGGTGTCGGAGGAAATGGTGCTGTGGCTGGGGGCGAGGCTTGTGTTTGCCTTAGGAGAGGACTCTTCCTCCCAACCAGACTGAGCTCATCTTGGAGGACTAGCAGACGGCGGCGGGGGCAGAGGGCAGTGGATTTTGTGATCCGGCCCCAAATGGCGAAGACCCAAAGCATTTTCACGCAGCCTCCACTTTTGTAAACACACAGGCAGCTCATTGATAGCATGTGTGACATTCCTCCATCCCATCTCAATGTCCCAGCCCAGCTCAGCCTGTTCTCAGATCTTCAGGCCCGTCCCCAGCTGTGAGGGCCCTGCCCCCCTACGTGCTGCAGCTCACTACCCACTGCTGCCTTTGCTCTCGCTGCTGCAGTCCGTCTGATATGCTCACTTCCAGTGTCATACCCATCTCTTTACCTTCTTTCTCTGCTTTGCCAAGAATGAATTTTACTGAAGATTCCTATTAAACCAGGATGTAATACTCTGTGACCCCGTGTCACTTTTTGATTGCATTTGTAACTCACATTCAAGTAGGTGAACATCTGTCTCCAGAGACCACATTGCATTTCCTCTCCAGATATGCAAATGAACCTGCATATTACTTCTGCAGTGTGTCTGTTCTGCCAACCCAAAACAAAATCAGCATCCATCAGCTCATCTTTAGAAGGAGACTGTTGGCAAGCAAAGTCTATAGGTATTGATTTCTTGCATTTTTTTTTATTTAAGATTATTTCTTATTCACCAGTTATAGTTCTTTGATGTGTGTCGACTGTAGATATGATTAACAAAGAAACCGTAAAATATCATTCCTCTTTTTTTTCAGGATCACTCGCTTAGGATGAAAAAGTGGCATGCGAGGAGAGGAAAAAAGGCCACAAAGATTTTTCATTGTGTATTTGTAGAAGCGCAGAATTGATTGATTGGCCTGAGACTAACTTAAATGGCAGCTCTGAACATGGCCTTTGTCAGCACTGCCTTTTTCTTCCCTCTACCTATTCCAGCGTGGCTTCACCTCCAGCTAGCTAACCTCTTGACCTACTTCCCCTGCATCCCTGATACGTTTCTGTCAGCAGCAGCTCGCAGCGGAGGCCGAGGTGGGTGCGAACTCCTCCCCCCCGGCCGTCGTTGGAAGCGGAGAGTCGGAGCAAGTCAGCATCTAAATAAACAATACACAACGGGCTGACGCACCGCAACTAGCTTGCCTGCTAAGGCCGGTGTCGATACCTCGAAACAAACAAACAAATAAACATGCTCGCGCGCACCAGAGAAGAGCAATGAGGAGCAAAGAGGAAACGCTTTAACACAAGCCCGGTTGCATTTCATGAATAATTCAACACCTTGTGACTTCTGAGAGCGAAAAAGATGCCCCTCTACGCACATCTACACACACACACACACACACACACACACACACACACTACTGATCGCAGCGGTGCACAGAGGAGGATGAGAGCGGAGTGTGTTAATGTGCGCAGCAATGTGTCAGGTTGAATTCATGGTATTTAGGTTGAGCCCCATTTCAAGATCCCTTTCACTGCTGGAGTTTGCGGCTAGCTTTACATGTAAATACAGTCATCCTGTTTATCCTGCTTCATCCCATCATCCACCCTTATTCTGTCCCCCGCTTCTCCCCTGAAGTTAAACCACTGGTAACACCCCCGTTTCCAGTCACGGCCCCCGAATGCTCTGACCCCAAGTTGAAAAACCCTTGTTTATACAATGGAGATGTTAACACTCGTCTATGTGCAACACTTTGTAAAAATAACATTAAATATGTAAATCATCAGTTGTTCCAGAGGGCTGAGGTGGGTGGACTGAATCACTGAGGCAAGGTTGTCAAAGATGTTGGAAGAATAACCCCAGACCACTTCTTATTCAACATAATGACTGTGATGACAGGAAGAAATGAAGAGGGAGTGTGCTCGCGAAATCCTTTCGCCCTACACGAGGCGCCGACAGAAACATGAGCTCAGATGATACAGAAACATCAACTCAATCAGGGACTGGTGATGAATATCCACAAGGCTGAACTATCTATGACTAAATTCCAATTACACTCTGGGATTGCCTCTTGCTCTCTTTTAAATGTCAGCTTGCAAAACTGTATTGTTAATTTTAATGAATAAACAAATTTGGAACAATACTGTCTCATGAAAAGCAGCACTTTATGGTAAATTACTTCTTGTATTAAGCTATTAAGCGTGCCACTGAGCGGCCACAGTGTGACATGTGCTGTTTGAACTCGCTAATAAAAACTTATAGTGTTATGTCATTTCCTTTGTTTGTTGCCGTGTAACTTTACATTACTGTTAATTAAAGCTATTTTTACCTGATAACAGCTCTCCAATACCCTGCCCAGGAGTTAGTGCGCCTTTGAAATAATTTGTGTTGCACAGTAAGGTTTTAATAGATGTTAAATTGCTTTTACACAAATCATATGTACTAAAAAGACACACAATTTGAAAATACTATACATTTGCATACAGTAACTATATTACAGTTACTCATTCCGATGATGTTTTCTCACTTGTGCAGTTTGTTGCCTGCTAGAAATAGGATGCTGGGTTAAAGTCAGTTAACCAAATCTGTCTTAGATAGCTCCCTACCTGCTGTCAGCTGGCGTGCACACATAAACTGGGATGTATGAACTTTGTGAAAAGGGGTCTTTGTTGTGTGTGATCATCAGGGCCATAAACTGTGATCAAAACCACCAAACTGTAGGCTGCTGTGTGAGGAATCATCACGTTTGTGTGAAGGCTTCGCAGTTGTTGGAAAGCACCTACAGACTTGGGTTGAGTCATGGAAAGCATATTTATGCAGCTTTTACATGATGAGAAAAATGTTGGAATTCAGATTTGTTCATATTAATTCAGTTATTTTATTCTTGTCCATTGGTCAATGTATACCATGTGGTTCACGCATGCTTGCCGTAGTTCTACGTACATAAGCCCAGTCTTGTTATTTAATAGCCACGCCTTGTATATGTAGTATGTGTAAAGCATTTTGACTTTTGCTGTTGCCCATTAAGCATGATTTAAAAAAAAAAAGCTTTTGTAACTTATTTTCTAGTGAGCAATTGTAACGAGTAACACACATTGTCATGCGTTTAACTCATAAGAAAATTAAACACAGCTTTACAACAGATCTCCGCAAGTTAATCTGTTAAACATTTCAGATTGTTGCATGCAAAACAACATGAAACTAAATGGCTCCTTTATGAACCGGGACCCTTTCAGTTGTGTCAAATGTGGAAGCATCTAATAATTCTTGCTCTTCTTTACATTTCAGTGACATCCGAATACCTGCTGAATGAAACACGGTTACAAGGCTTAGGTCAGTGGTTACGTTTTCCAACTCAGCATGGAACTCTTGGGACCTGCTATCAATATGTTTTTCCTTTTGTTTTCTTGCATAGTTTCCAGCAGGTTTAATGCTTGTTCTAGCTATACTGAAATAGTGCAAGGCAGCCTTTCATTCTTTCCCCCCCCCCTGACAGCAGTGTTAAGTAAGGCAAGTTGCCACTCAGCAGCAAGTTGTTGCATCAAGCTTCGCTCAAGAGCTTCCCCTGAATGCCCCCCTGTGTGACTCAGCTTTGTTGCTTCTGCGTGTACATGTATGTGTTGGTGTGAGTTTGAATCTGCTTCTTCGTTTGGCTGTAGCTGGAATGGGCAGTTTTTTTTTTCTCATCCTGGAAGGTTGGATCGAAAGGGAAATGGATGATAGGGGGGCATTTCACTGAACAGTATGTTCTTTGATATCCTCCAGACGAGCTGCTTCGCTGCCATCGGCCTGGGAACGCTGACCTGGATATTTAGGTGCAGCAAGTTTATGCGAAGCTTTTCCAGGCCTGCATGAGTGTGTGTGTGTGTTTTGGGGATTTATTTTTTTTGTTGTGTGTGTGTGTGTGTGTGTATCCTCTCTCTATCCCCTCCATCAAAGTAACAACTTTCCAGAACCTAATTAGGGCCAGCGAGGGCCGCTATTGACTCTGAACACAACAGACACTGCTTGCTAATGAGACCTCAGGAATAAAGATCAGTGACACAAAAGGAGCTGCTTTTTCTCAGAAATCTTTTCATTCTCACTTTGTTTTTCTTTGTCTCTTTTCAGCCCCGAGGAGCTGCAGCCCAAAGCAGTTTGTGTGTAAAGACGGGGTGACGTGCATCTCCAAGGGCTGGCGCTGCGATCGGGAGAAGGACTGCCCAGATGGCTCCGACGAAGAGCCCGACGTTTGTAAGTGCTGAGTTTAACCAGTCCGGTGTGTTGTATCCAGATAATGCTTATTGTGATCCTGCTGCATCTGACTTGCACGACAGAATGAACTGTAACTGACAGATAACCGTTCAGAGACAGATAATTGGAGTCTTTTATGGCATAGGTCGATATATATGTATCATAATTGAAAGCACCACCAGTCCAGTGATGCTTCTTTTCCACAACATATAGTAGATAGCAGTGGTGTGTCTCTTGCAAATCCTACACACTAAATGTAATTTCATAGCATTAAAAATAAAGGGTCACTAAAAAATGTCACTCACCAGTGTTGTTGTGGCAAAGTGCTAAATGTAGCTGTTGTCAAAGAATCGACTTCATTCATTTTTTGTTTTTTTTGCCTTGTTCACTCACAATGAAAACCAACCTAGCTTGCTGCGTATTACTGTCCGCCAAAACTGTACACGTTTATTACGTCTTGACATATGTCATTCCAGTATTTTAATTGGATGACTTTGGCTTGGGGCCACAATAACTGTGCCCCGCGGCTGTCTACAGAGAGCAGTTTTGACCATTCACACCATGATTTCAGCAGTTCATCACTTAACACTGATGGACCAGCCCCATTCTCAGGTGTGTCAAGAGGAATTAGGCTACTTGTCGGCATTCTGTGGTCAAAGCCTTTGGGTTATGCATAAATGTTTATAACGAAACCGCCTTGGTGACATGATTGGTCATTTTAGAGTATTATTATACTTAATAGAATAATCTTTATAGATTATTACTCTATAAAGACCGATTTTTTCCCACTTACTTATATTAAGCCAGCATAGAGCTCCACAGTGACATTCGGTAGGGCCAGGCCCCACTGGCCCCAAATGCAGAGACGTCACTGGTAGATAGTCCAAAAATGCTGCTGGGCCTACTTCATCTGAATTTTTGCCCTTTTAAAGTTTGTGAATTCTGTGGAATAAAAGCGCTCCCTGGTTATCTCCTTTGATATGAATATGAGTGTGTGTTTGAAGCATGTTAAAGCAGAGAGAGTGAATTTTCACTAAATCATTATCAAATGCACTGTTATGCAAACCTTTGATTTTATTCATGACAAAAAAAATGCAAACTCATCCTTGCTTTATATTAGGCACATGTTAAGTCCTTTTGCACAGAATATGTATTTTTCTGACAGCGTACGAATTGCTGTTTGTACATAATCAACAGGTGCAATCTCTAATTATTGTGAGATTGCCTCAGAGATTGATCTGAAACCTGCAGTGGTAGATTTTAAAATACATTTTTCCCCCCATATCAAGGCTATGCTAATATGCTACTGCAGCGTTTGATCCCTTCAAACGCATTTTAAAAGCAGTTGTCGGCTAGCAGGCTGAGATTGATGGGCTATTAGATTTATTTGGCTAACCACAGCCAGCCTGGAGGAAACAATGGGACGTTCTATCAGCAAGTGAGAGAGGTCATTCTGCCCTTAAACAGCTCTGTCATGCCCAATTAGGAGATTTGCAAAGTTTGTCTTTCCTGCGTAGATGCGATTTCCTGTTGCATTCAGAGCCACAGAGGATGCAGTCATGACACAAAACCAAACAGAAAGTGTTCAAAAAAAGACAGCCGTCGTTTCAAAGTCTTCATTAGAGTCGAGATGCTTTTGAGGCCGAATCCCCTGGGGAGGGGATGAAAGCGGCACTGTCTTTTTGGTCGGCCTCTGAGACGAACACGCCTGTAGTTTTCTGAGAGGACAGAGGGCTCCGGGTGGGTCGGGGGGGAACAGTTTGTGTGTGTGTTTTTTGGAGGGGTTGAACTGGGAGAGGGAGGCTCGGATACAGAGCTGCAGTCTAGACACATGAGACTGCATGAGAGTAGGTCTGGAAGTCATTAGAGACTCGCCCAGAGCAATGGAGAAACCTGCTGTTTTTCACAACCTGCCTCTCCCCCCCTGTTTCTCATCTGTGGGCCTTCCTCCTTCTGTGTCTCTATCTGGGACAGAAAGGACTCCATCCCCTGTCTCACGCTGCTCCCAAACTCTCCAAAACAACCTTGTGTTGTGGAGGGACCTGACTTTCACAGTCTGAAGTGAGTCAAAGAGAGACAGAAGAAAAGGCCAATCCCTAGCTTAACTTTTCTTCAAATTTAGGTGTTTCTCTTAAAGTTAAGATTGTTTAGACGGTTGCAGAGAGGTTGGAGTAAACACTTTTCTCTTTGGAGTTTGACCAGAGAAGGGTAAACAGGCTGTCAGAGGAATTGTGGTTTACTTTTGTGCTTCATTAAAATGGAAAGCAAAATCCGGTGATGTTCCGTACTTTCCTTTTTCTCAGCACATCTCCCAAAAAGACCAAAACCAGCAAAGAATCGATGCATCTAGCAAATCCTATTGAAGACGGCAATGTTTTATTCCTCTGTGACACAAACAAACGTATCAGTGAGTCATTTTGTTGCACTGAGTGTCGTGTTTCGTCATTACAATCAACATGGAAACTGTAGTTACCACTCCTCTGGATAGTTACCAAACCTGATTTAATCATGTTTGAGTAATCGTTACTAAAATTTCAGAGTGTTTTTGCTCCTGTCACATTTTTACTCACTGAGGGCTCATTTTTCCCTGCGAAGTAAAGTCCCACACCTCTATGGAAACAGCACAACCGTGGCTAGAATTAGAGACAACTCAGGAATGTCTTCTGTGCCGCGTGACACATTTACAATGCCATAAATCATCAAAAAGGAAAGTAGAAGGTTTTTTTTTGGATTATTGATTTAAAATTGAATATTTTTCCAAGTGCCCGCAGGTGACAAATACTGGAAAAAATGGTGACAGATACTTCACTACTCACCTTTTTCATTTGCTGCCATACTTGTCTCTTAGCTGCTCTATATGAACACTGCCTGCAGTTCAGCTGAAAAATCCCAGAATTTTTGCATCATGACTGATGAGCCATTATGGCTTAACAGTTGTGCCAAGGAGCACAATTTTTTTAAATATATTTTTTTTACAGAATCCTATTTTTGCAGACATTTTTGCAGGCAAATGTTAACATGATAGATGTAGAATAAAGTGGTTCGCTGAAATATAACAATTTTAAACCTAAATTTACTGACAGAACACATGAGTAGTTAGTTATGTCATCTTTTTTAAAGACACCAGCCGGTGGGTTTTGGATTTCAGAGGGTTAAAAAAATTATTAAAAAATTATAAGTATATAACTGTGACCCATTTTTAAATAGGGAACAATAGCCTTGGGGCTGAGAGCTTTAGACAAGTTTGGAAGTCAGAAAGTTTTTCAAAACATACTGAGACATTGTGGTTTGTGGTCTTTTTACAGGATTTATAACCAATTTTCGAATAATACGTGTCACAAGCGTTATTCTTTACGTATGTTAGGACATTGTGGCGCCTAATATTAGCCTGTAAACATTCAGTTCAGACTTTTGTCTCACACTTTGTCCGTCTTTCCCCATGTTTGCTTTTGCTTTGCACCCTCAAATGATCCAATGAAGACAAACTGCCATTGGGACAATAGTCAAAAATGATGCTTGGTGGAAGCAAAAGTTGCAGCAGTGAATAAATGTACCCACTTAAATATAGTTTATTAGCTTTTCTGCAGGTGACCACATCATATACAGTGTGTAGGTTTAATGAAAGACTCATGGCAGCCAACCAGTAATATCTCTTGTCCAAATCCACATTTCCCATCTGAAGACAGGAATAAAATCTGATGAATCCCATTGTCATATTAAAACATTATATAGACTTGTGTCTCCAACTGTAACATGTAGTTTTTATTGTTGTGATAAATGTGCTCTTTGTGAAGGGCCTTTTGCAGATGCTTCTGGTTGAAAGATGCATGAGGTGGTTTATTTATTCACTCATGTGGACGGGGCTTCACAGTGGCCTTTGTTGGGGTGTTGGCTATTGCCAGTGAAGTCAGCCACTGTCCAGTGCAGCTGCTTTGCCCTGCTGTGTAACCCCCACAATGCTGTCCTTTGTACCCCAGGGTGCTGGGTCAGACTGGCATAGAGGGATACTGAAAGAGTAAAACAAAAACAAAATGCTCGTCTGGGCATATGACCTTTATATAGAACTTTGATCTGCATTTCTAATCAATGGACAATTGAAAGCCACGTAATGCAGATAATTGTGAAAAGTATTTGTGTAGGGTGTAGGCTCATGTCCCAGAAACACAGGAAGTGTGTTACGCTGAAATGATGTCCCCCCCCTGCCTCTGGTCTGTAATAAAGGCTGTTTTACTGACAGTTCCCATCTAGGGTGCAATTAGCTTTTTAGGAGATGAAACACTTTTGTAACAGCAACGTTCAGAGTGGAAAACATCTTCTTTCATGATGTAGTCTCACTGACTCCTATCAAGAGAAATGAAACACTGCATTGAAAATAAGTCAAATCTGGTGAGTTATAGCCTCAATTTCTGAGGAGTTACATCCAAAGCTTTTATACTGTCCTACTTATGCACACCATTGTTTGTTGTTGGGCGTGTATGATTAAAGGTGTCACTTAGCAGAAAGTTTACCCAAAGACAGTGGGTAAAGTGTGAAGATATGGAAGAGGAAGCGATCTGTTTTTATCCCGCTACTGTGCCCTAAAAGGAGCTTCCACCCAGCCCAGATTGCCATCGACATAATAACCGTCGCTCAACATGAAAGAGTCTGTTGCCTTCAGCGCCGTGCTCCGACTAGAACCTGCTGCAGGTGTGACTGCATGCGTTCGCAATGCGCTCTTCCCTCTCGGCTCTTCTCACACATTTTTCTCTCTCATTTAGACAATGAACAACAACATTCAGACTTCTAAAGGAGATGATGTGTCTGTAATTACATAGAAATGCCATGTATTTTGGCAGGGCCTGGGAGAAAGAACAGGGAAATGACATGCAGCAAATGGTCCCCGACTGGGATTTGATCTGAACATATCTACTCATGCGCTATACATCCTATCTGCTCGACCATCATTTCACCCCAGTGAATGGCTTTTGTGCTAAATTGCCAACAAAGTGTGATATTATCATTATGTACAACTTGAAACTATTAGTCCTTACTAAAGCTGTCTTAGTGATGTCTTGTAGATTAACTTTTGAGTTGCAGAAATTCATAAATTTGACCGAAACACCTTAATGCATTCAAAAACCTCAAACCCATAAACACTATTTAAACATGACACTGGTATGTCTTATGAAGCTGGCACGGCTAGTGTGTTAGCCAGCAGTTACATATTCAGCAGACAGAGAACAACATTAGCACTGATTTGGAGTTCTGTTTCTGGCCAAGCAGCAGATGTAATGCTAATACTCACGCTTTTTTACAATTTGTGTTGATCTCCATCAGCTCCTGAGGGAAATATCTGGCTCTTTAGCTGCTAAGCGTCTACTGTTGAGTTTTGTTTTTTTTCCCTTGACAGTTAGAGTCCAGTTGATTTATCACAGTTTTTTTGTTTAAAAACAGCTGCATTCTGCAATCGGAAGCACTTAGACTAAAGTGAGATTGTTAAGTTTCAAGCAGACTATAAAAAAGAAAAAAAGTGCTGAAAATTACTAAAACACTTTATCAAGCTGAGGGTAAAAACATGGTCAGTTATAATTCTCTGTTACAATTCCCCCCCCCCCCCATAGTTTAAGTTAAGCAATGATGTTTACAAGTGCACAAGAAATAGTTTGTGAAATACATGTATAATATATCCCCACATAAGTAGGATAAATAAGTCTCCTGCCTAAGAATCCAATCCACCGCCCCTTCTGTACATTTTTACATATTTCTGCTTTTCAGCAATATCACATTCATGCATGTAAAAGAAAATCCCAAGATGAGTTATTACAGATGCAGCCTGTGCCATAGTTACATGGTATATAGACATGATGTTTAACTTAACATGTTAAGTTACACTACTGTCCATAAAAAAATATCCTATAATATGAGGATGCTGCCAAAAAAAAAATCAACAAATTGTTTTTACTGATCAGTTTAATTCATACAAAGTGCAGTAAACAGAGAAGAACCTCAATCAAATCATTATTTAGTGCAACCACCCTTTAATTTAAAACAGTTCCCCGAGTTGCGTAAAGTGTTTGGAGTTAAAGCTGTCTCATTTTCATGTCTTTTCGTGTAATTACAGAGTAATTGAAACATGAGTTTGAGATGAGGGCTCCGTGGGGGCCACACCACCTGCTGCAGTCCTCCTTGTTCATCTAGTTGTTGTAGACAGTTATTTATGACTCAGCTGTATGTTTCTGCAGAGTGAATGTGGGACCCATCAGATGCCTCCCTGATGAGAATCTGTATGTCTCAGCATTGTTGAATTCGCTAATTATAATTCAAATCCCCCAACTCCATTCACATAAACGTGGCCCCGACCGGGCGAGGGACCTCCACCATCTTTCACTGTTGTCTGTAGAGACTCATCCTCGTAGTGCTCCTCAGAGCTTTGACAAACAAACTGCCTTCTGTTGCAAATTCAAACTTATCAGTCTCAAGCACTTGCTGCCATTTTTCTACACAGTGGGTCTTGTGTCTTTGTGCATTACGAAGTCGTGCGGCTTTGTTTCCACATCGGTGGAATGTATATTCTGTATATATGTGCTCTATTTAAGGGTGTGGTGGGCTGGATGGGATCCACCAGCTACCAGTTGGCCATTTTTAGATGAGGAGTTGAGGCCAGGGCAGTAGAGAGGGCAAAGCTGGCCCCTGAAGCAGGACAAGAGCGCCCCAGACTGTGTTCAGCCAAGAAAAGCGTGTCAGGGGTTTAAATTTTAAAAAGACCATTATGTAATCTCAGCAGGGCTCTCCACAGAAGGGGGCGGGGCAGGCCAGAGGCACCCGTAGGGGAAGGCTGGAACAAGCCTGGGACAGGACAAAAAAAAATGATACAGTGGGGGTTTTGATGCATGAGGAGAAAGGAGCACATGAATAATAATAATATGATCAGTTGGGGAATTGAAGCCTCCGCCCTGCGCCTCAAAGACATAGACGCACAGATGCCGTACACCTGGCTCTGCCTCGTGGCTCCTCACTGTAGCATTAAAGCACCTGTGTCTGATTAGTGGCAGTAATAAATGCCTGGATCCTGTATGCGAGAGTGCATTATTGAACACACAGCTTGTCTCCGTCAGCGGTTGTTGTCTCCCCTGGTTTCTTGGCTCTTACGATGACAATTACTCTCATCCTCCTCTCAGACCCCCCTTGGGCCTTTCCTTTCATTTGCATAGCTGTTTCTCCACGCGATAATTAGTAGTCTGTCCTTTGAATTCATTGTCTATTGCTCTACATAACAAATGAAAATGATTGTCTGGAGAGGGGCTTGGTTAATTTGTGATGATTAAAGTTAGTCTCCTACTTTGTCTTTGTTAAATATTTGTTTTTTGAGGCCTTCATTGATAGGGGCAGTGGAGAAAGAAAGGAGATGCAGGAGGAGAAAGTAAGGAAGTGACATGCAGCAAAATTTCCCAACTGGCCAGGATTCAAGCTGGGGACTAAGAGCATTAAGACTCATGGGGTATTTAGAGTTGCCCCCTTAGTGTCCTCCGCTAAGAAGCCCAAACAAACTGAAATGCCTTTCAGATATTGAATCTTTCTGGGCCAGCAATATGTATCCTTCTCTCAGATCTTTACAGGAAAACCTTGAACATAACTAACAGTTTTAACTTAATCCTAAAACCATTGTGAGGAAATAAGAGGTAAACGAATCAAATATGAGTCTGTTCAATCTCAGATATAGAGTCACTATGTAAGAACCTTACCCAGTAAGCAGTAGGTCTATTTTTCTTCTTTCAACGCCGTAAAAGAAAGAGGCAGGGAGACGGAGAGTCTGTCTGAGGTGTGTTATTAAAACTTTTGTTCCCTCTCCTTTTAAAGCTTAAGGAAGCAGGTGTGTGGGTTGCTGGCGAATGACATAACTTGTGTGAAATTTCACCACCGATTCCTTTTTGTGTGCGATGGTTTACTTTTCCTCTTTCGTAACCAGCAGCAGTGTCGGTTCCGTCTATTTATCTGGCGGCGTTGTCCAGTATGAATCTTGCAATTTACTTTGCTGATAGAACTGTTTGCTTAGCGGTTGCTCTGCCCCGAGGAGCAGTGGTGCTGGTGTGTTTGGAGAAGGCTCAGTTTGTTGTGCTTTCAAGAGCTAGATTTAGCCTTCCTGCTTTGCTTGTCACCCTGCCAGCCACCCCAGAAGCCCCCCAAGAAGGAATGAAAATGTGGTGTTGATATCTTGGAAGGGAAAGGATCGAGCAAAAAGAGCCAAAGAGCAGAGATCCAACCATTAAGCGCAGAGTGCAGCGAGGGCGCGCAGTCTGGGGGTTTAAAGCCAGAAATGATTAGAATAACTGACATTTGTGCTGTAAATTTATGTGAGATGCGGTTGCTTCCACGAAGGAAATCCAGGTAACCAAAAATAGTCCCGGTGTAGTATTTGCGAGGCGCCCACAGGTGCTGTTCTGCTGGCAGGTTAATGTGTTGTTTTCACCTGCGGAGTGAAGTGTTTATGGGATAGCTGTCAGAAATAAACAATGGTGAAGTGCAGCTATTGTTCCCCCCTCAGCGTTCTGCTGCTCACTGATGCTGTTCTTTGGCTGCCCATGATCTTTCTGACAGGCCTGCGTTGAGTAGCGACATCAAAACACAAACTCCTGTGTTAGCCCCCCGTGTCCTCTTGTAGTCTTAGTGAAGCTGTGGTGTTGCTGGATGTTGGTGCCGCATCCTAGTTGTTTGGAGTTTTTGTTTCTTTGGCAGGGCCGGCTGAGGCGGGGGGGGGAGGAGGAGGTCAAGGGGGGCCTCGGGGCTGCTGGGTCAGGATTTGGGTGCTTCGTCCAAGAATGTGTCATGTGGGCCAAGAGCATCGCAGAAAGGGCCAGTCAGTGTGTGAGGACGTGGTTACAAGTGGTCAGAAAAACCGTGTGTTAGAATGTGTTTAGGAGGTGACAAAGATGCAAAAGTGTTTACTTGTGTGATTTATTCATGGATCAACATTTTCAAATATTTATCTCTATGTGACAGCTATTGTCTGTGAGCAGTAGCAGGATAAGAGTCTAATTCTTGTCAGTAGCAGGTGCTTTTATTGTTATATAAATGATATATATGGATACCCTGTATGTGGATATGTAGGTGTATATCTGCCACAGTTTCTTATACTGAACCTTATGCAGTATTTAAAATAAAACTGGGTTTGCTTGTTGCACTCATTCCTCATATTGGCTCCCATAAAGCGAGTTTTATGTTTTTGCTGTAACTCTGGCAGCATCTTGCAATTTGTTTGCGTGTTTGTTGTTGGTTGAATAAGCTTTGTGTTGACTAGCATATGGAGGGGAAAGCATGAACTAGTGAATGGAAAATCCCCACAGCCTAACAAGCTTTGGGCTCTGGGACAGCCTGATCCAGATCTTGACTCCTTCTCAGTCAGCTGGGCCTCTCTTCTACTACTGGAGAGGAAACGCACACGGAGAGACAGTTTCCAAGATGAATAACTCTGCAAAAATGTTGTTGTGAAAGAAAAAAATCACACACACACACACACACACACACACGATTGTGGGAGCTCCCAACGGATGCAAAACCAAGAGGACTGTGTCTTGAAATATTAATCCTAAACCAGCAGGTAATTAGAAAGTGCCAGATCGGCTTTCATCACTTTGCCCCCGTGCCCCGTGGCTCTCGCCGTTACCCTTAGCTTCCATGTGGCAGTGCCACAGTTCAGATCAGGCTTCGCACGTGACGCTGCTTACAACACTGAGGCTCAGCCTGCTTTGTAGGGGGCCACAGCCGATTTGTGTGATCCAAACAATGGCCTTGGTTCTCTTGTCCCCCATCCCACCACCACTACCACCCCCTCTGCCCTCACTCCCGTGGACTGGAAAAGTGCATGTGATCTACCCCTATGTGTATGTGTGTGTGTGTAGGTGTGTGTGTGTGTGTGTATGTAGCGGCTTAAAGACTCCATTCGTACAAGGTGTTTGAAATCCTGCATGTAGCAATCTTGTTTTGATAGATGCTTAGAGAAGAAGGGCTTTGTTTGGCTCGAAATGTGACTTTGCAGCGTGTGGAAAAGCGCCCATCAGGTGTTAATGCTGCTTCCCAAGGTAGAAATAAGAAATAGGCGGTCACCTCAAACTCTTTATTGCAATGCAGTTTTAGATTCGAAGCAAGACGGATGATTGTAGCGCCTGAGAAATGCTCGTTGAGTGTCACAGGCCTATGGAAGAAGTGAAATCAAGCCTGGTATCTGCTGACGTCTCTGTGACGTCTGTAGTAGAAAAAAAGGAAGCCTTGGAACAACGTCTGGTTCTCTGTAGGAAAAGGATAGTCAAATCTCCAGCCCCAGTTCTACACCACTGGCATTATCACAAGGATAGCTTGTATGAGTCAATGATGGGGTAACCAAGATTCATAATTTTCCTTGGGTGCCATAATTGAGCGACAGAATAGCTGAAGCTGTACCAGTCAGCCTTCTTTCAGAGGAGACTAGAGCAAATAGAAAGTTCTCAAACAAATAAAGGTTCAGACCTGCTAACCTGGCTCGCTCACAGTGGAGGAATGTTAAACAAAAGCGCCTGTTTAATTCAAATTAGCAATGCCTTTTCCACTGCTGCACCTCTGCCTGCTGCCAGCTGACACAAGAATGAGGCCTTGTGGGGCTTCTGTTCGCTTCTTGTGGATGAGGTGTTTCACGTAGTCTCCTCTCTCCTTTATGTCCTTTTTTTTTCTCGCTCAGTTTGTTTCTTATTGTGTTCATTTTCCACACATCGCCCTCCCTTTCATGCATTTCACTTACTGTAAATGGGTCAGCAGATGTTGGAGGAAAAATCATGGGAGGAGATAAAGAAGGAAAGAGAGTGATGAGGAGGAGGAAGGACAGCCAGCAGTTTGACTTTCCACAGAGGCAGAGAAAGATGAGCTACGGGTTTTTAAAGTTCACGCATCGAGCAACGGGGAAAACAAACGCGTCTTTTCTGTACCTAGGTTTCAGTTTGTAAAAATATATACAAACTAATTATTTTCCATTACTTTTCGGTTTATTGTTTTATGAATTAATTTAATTCAAATGAACAGTTTTGGAAATATATCCTTCTTTGCCCTCCTGCTGAAAGTTAGGGAGTTGTACTGTCTCTGGCAACTGGTCACCAACAAATATTTACTGAAGTAACTCCCTGCAAAACATGATAATTTTTACTTTTTAGTAGGTGAAAGAAATAATCATACATGATGACAACATTTAGAGGTCCTTGTAAGCAGATGGTGTAACTTTGGCTCTTTTCCACACTCCCAGCCTTTATGCTAAGCTAAATCCACCCTGGCCTCCAAATCACAGAAGTGGGAGCGGTCCCGATTTTCTCACATAAGTCTCGGAACGAAACTGCCAAGCAATTTCTTTAACAGAAGCATCCCACCGCCTACCACATTTCATTTGCAAACATACAATGCAATTATCGCGTTTGGAACAGATAAATATCCGACAAACAAGCCCCTGCACTCGATTCTGAGCTATAATTACGCTGCTGTGATTAAAATGAGTAATAAATGCTGTGAAAACAATCGCTGTGGTTAATGTTGTGAATGCTTACTTTAAGATTTGGTGACAGCAACTTGGAAATAATGCACAAAGTTGTGAGCGTGCGTAGACGTGGCTGGACAGAGGAGTCATTAGTCTGTGGATAAAAGTCTGGTCAGAGTCACAAGGCAGGAAACTTCATCCAAGAAAAAGAGTTCAGTAATAAGGTCAAGCAGAAAAGCCCTCTGTGCTTTGCAAAGGATTTTAGCAGTATATTCACTTCTGTATCCAGTTAAAGCTGCATAAATTTAGTGTCTTAGAGAAGTAGGAGTTTTAGTTTCATATTCAACCAAGACGAGTGTGTTTTCTTTCCCAGAAATCCTAAAGCCGTCTCTTAGCACAGACTGCTATACCAGGCCTACATGCCAGTACACTGGTGTGCTTATTGTTGGTGTTTTGCCTCTGGGATGCATGCGTGTATGCTGCAGATGCAGTGAAGGTAGTGATTTGGCTGGTGCAGGCCAGGATAATGGTGTGTTTGTAGTTCCTGCTAGTTTTCTCCAGTGGCCATCTCTTGCTGCCACAACGGTTCTTTGGATGTCTGCCTTGTGGTTCTGCCTGTTAAGGTGGCAATCTGGAAAGATGAATGTAAATCCATGATGAGGATGACAACGGGAAGACAGTTATTACTGGGTAAAGAGGCGAACGACAAGCATAGCTGGTTTTTCGTTTTGTTTTGTTTAACAAATGACTTGATTTTAGAATCTGTAAAACAAAAAAAAACCTCTTAATGAAAACATACTGGTTCGACAAACATCTGACTACAGACGTAAAAACAAAACCCAGTGCAGTGTCCAGTTTCCCGTTTTTTCCGACGTTGCAACATGCAGCACTGATTAGTTGTCGCGAAACAAATGTATGATGTGATTGAGCAATCACTGCGATGGGTCAGACAGATCTTCATGTACGTGGTTTCATTATCAATTATTAAGCGAGACTCTAAACAATTGGCTTAGTCATTAAATAAATGTCCTTTGCTCTGTACAGCAGTACATTTACATCTTCTGATATTAGCTTGGGGTGTGCAGAGTGTGTGTGAGCACATAATCCCTGTCCATTGGCTTTCTGTAGAGTATTTTCCTGATGAGCGGTCAGCTGGCAGGTAGTGATTACACAGGAATGGCTTTAAGTAGAGCCCGACCAATAGTGGTGTAATGGACCATAGTTGATCCATGATCTGCACGGATCCCCACCCATGGTTTGGCATACATGTGAACTATGGATTAAGAGCAGAGTTTAACCGTGATAATGCAAAATACAGTTTTATTACCGCTGTTTAAAGTAAGCAGAAGTGCACTTGGAGAGCACGCTCCTCCGCTAAGGCCAAAGCCCTATCTTGCAATTTTCAAGAACGTGATCTGGATCCGAACCAAAAATTTGATTGGCCATGCTCCACTTCCCAACTAAGTTTGATAAAATTCTGCCTGTTAGCTTTGGAGTTATCCTGCTAACAGACAAATAAACAGTGCTAAAAATGCTTTCGCCTTGGCAAGGAACGATTCCCTAAATCTCGAAGCAGAGCTACAGTGACAAGATACAGAGCAGCAGTGTGTATTATGGTTTTGCTGATTCAAAGTCATGATGGGATCCGAGCCACGAGTTTAGTGATTTTTTTGCACACCTACTGACCAAATCTGGACTTTTGGGGCCAAGTCTGATTCAGATTTTTAGTTAGTTAAAATTAAGATACAGAGAATCAGTTAATATTCTTTAAATGTATACTTTTATATCAGTGTGTTAAAGTTACATTGGAATTGATGAGGTAGTTCTTTATTAAATTGTACAATATTTCACAAACCAGTTTGGAGCTAACTGTGGAAAAAAGACCTTGACTCTACACCGCTGTCTTCTCAGAGGTGGTACGTACTTTGCTACATGTGTTGCCTGTGATAGTGCTGAGAATGATGGAGCTGATGGTGATGACACCATTTCTAAATTATCCGAGTTAGTATGCCAAACTGAGCTGAAAATGTAGTCTTTATCCCTCCTGTTTTTAGTTTATTCATATCCACATTGTTTGCTTCACACCCACTGCAGGTTTGCTTTGTCTTGTGTCTGGGAGTGTGATGGTTTGTGACGAAACCCGCAGCAGTGGTGCTGTCCACAAATATTAAGAAATAAATAGCCTGATGCGCCCTGACTGGGGGAGATGGCAGAGGAATGTTTCTGCGTTGCCTCACTCTGACAAATATATTGTCAGCTAGACAAAGTGCCCAGGTCTGTCACAAAGTCTGCCGTCCACTGGCAGATTGAAAGGGCAGAGCTCTATTAAGATAGATTTTAAAGCATTTCTGCTTTACTGAACAGTTTATAGTCAAGACAAAATGGATGACAGAGACAAAGGGAGATGGCACATATTAAAAGATCCCAGGGTGAAATTATTCTCAGGAAATAATGGATTCATAGCGCTGCACTGTCTGAATTCATGGCTTCAGACAAAGCTGCCTGCAGCAGAGTGTGTGGAGCAGCACAGCTGGAGGTGTGTTCACAGGTGAGGTGACGCAGTGCAGGTTTGGTATCCATTTTGGTGCGACAGGGCACCAGGGCTGCCTGCTGTAAGTGGTTCTTATTAGGAGCCCAAGCAGAAAAAAAAATGAGTGGCTTTAGGTGGCAAAGGCATTTGCAGACATCCTCAAAATCGACTACATCCTTGTAGAAATGCCTTTTTTCCCCCCTTTAAAAAAAAAAAAACAAAAAAAATGTAATCAATTACACAGGGTGATCTGTAACTCTTACTTTGATTGATGTAGTTCACACGAGTATATATATTTATTTCAATTAAAAATAATTGTGAAAAGACAATATCAGAACCAGAATAATCTTTAAAGGCAACTTATTTTTAGGGGATATTCCAATTTTCAGATGTTTTTCAAAATGTTGAATTTGACTAGAAACTGAGTATCCCATCTGACATTCAATCATTTATGTAATAAATTGTTACAGGAAATAGCTTAGACTTGGCTGGTCTTAACAAATGCAGCTCAACTTCACACTTTGCCCTTATCTTGTCCGTCAACCGTGTTTGTTGTGTTTCCTCAGGCCCACTCAGCACCGTATCGCGGTGTCCTCCCAATGAGTACCAGTGTGGGGGAACGGAGCTGTGCATCCACATGAGCAAGCTGTGCAACGGGGTCCCAGACTGCACCGACGGCTGGGATGAAGGCCCACACTGCAGAGGTATGACTTCATACGCGGCGTCACTCTGTGGGGACGCATGCATTTCTGAGATATGAAATATGAACAGTGCAGGTTAATAATGCAGCTCTTGTGCTAATACATTCCATCTGTGTGAAATACATGGAAGTAGGGACTGAATTTCTATTCCCTATTTTTTGTTGCCTACTTACAATAGTTGAATTCTGCACACTGGGAAACATCAGTGAAGCTACTGACTGATTCACAACATCACTGTTTATATTCCCAGATTGTGCCTCCTTCTGTGTAGGCCTTTTTTTTCAGCTATATTGTGTCACAGCCAACTGTATGTTTCACATACTGTATTTGTGGAACAAGACAGAGGCATTAACCCTATTCAGGACTTTTGGGTCTTTATTTATTATAAAAAGAGCGGCATTTGTCATGCATTTGGAACCAAAAATACGTCAACCTATTAGAAAATGTATTTAACATTGTATAAAAGTCTATAACGAACACCAACAAGTATTTTGCACATATTCTTTCTTTAAGTCCAATGGCCCCAAAAGACCTTCTGCGTATGACAACATGAAAGTCCTGAATAGGGTTAAATCATTCCGCTGAAATTAGGGAAGCGGCCATTTTTAAATCCGAAACTAGGAAGTAATTTGTCATGAGTTACAAGAATGTAATACTTTTTACAGGAATGTGCTGATCAAGCTGACCACAGGAAGAGAATATAAAACTTAATTGTGCAAAAGTGATGAATATATATGGATGAGTAAGGGGGATAAAGGGTACAGATCAGGAGAAGCAAAGGCCGACATTGTGCCCCTCGCATCACTAACTTACTCTTTGAAATAGTACGTTTTAGTAACCTTGGTAGTGAATTTTTATTTTGCTTGACACATAAGAAATTCTGCCTTTGCTACATCCGAGTTGTACAAAATCCATTGCTTACTGAATCAAAACAGAGGATTTAGTGATTTATGCCAAGGCTTAGAATCACAATTAGTCACCTGACCTCACTATCTTGACCACAACCTTGCTTTCCTATGAGACTTTTTTTTTTTCTTGAGTTAGCCACTTTTTCTTTCTAGACTTTATTTCCCCCACTACACCCTCAGTTTAAAAAATGAGGTAAAATGAAATATTTATTGAAGAAACATGGTGAGAGGTATTGGAAAGGACATTAAATTTTCATGCGCTCTCAGGCTGGCTAGACTTCTGTATAGTATGTGTGTGTTTGTGTGTGTATTCACCTCATAGTGGGGATGCAGCTGCTCTCCCAAAGGAAATGTGTGTGGTACCCACATGGCTGACCAATTATTTTAGGCCTGAGACTTGGTTTTCAGGGTTAGAGTTAGAATTGCAGTAGGCTGAAGTGCGGCGGCGTGTTTATGAAACATACATTTCTTCTCGTGACATCTTTTGCTTCGGTTTAGTGAAGTGCTCCAGTGAAGGGTCATCTGATTAATATGGGTGGTTTGCGTTCTGAACCGAAATAGTGCAGTTCGGGTAGTTTTATTCGCCCCAAAATAAATGTTTTGCGGTATGTGTCACGATAAGTTGTTTACATTGTTGCCCATGTTGGCTTTCTAAACCCATCTCAGTTGTTTGGTGCTCAGACTTGTTTTGGAAAATTCCAGGCATGTCTGTAATTTGAACTGTGGTTGTCTCAGCAAGCCTTGGGAGTACAGCAGGAAGACTTGTGTATTCCCTGAATTGCATGGAGATTGGAAGCAGGGCAACGGTTTGTAAGGAGCGCCTCGTCTGATGTTCACTGTCATAAAGAGCAGCTCATGTAAGAGTCTGAGATAACGGCTCAAAATGCACAAACTAGAGAAATCTGCTGATCTCTCTAGTTCCCTCGTTTTCCTCTTGCTCAGCACTTACAGCTCTTTGAAAGTTTTAACTTTGTTATTGATTTAGGAAATGTATTTGGTCAGTCGTGTGAAAATATGTACAGTACAGCAACAGAGCTGTGTGTTTTATCTTCAGAAGCGTGGCGCCTTGAAGGAGAGCTTCTCGACGCTGCTCCTCTCTCCCCAGAGGTGTTTTGTTAGTGTGAACAGTCTGACAGTGTTTCTGGGCAAAGTGAATCACTTGTGAGTGATAGATCTCAGCCTGGCTTGACATGACTGTGTGTGTTTGACTATGACTCACCACGTCTTGATTTATATCTCGCAGGATGCGCAGTGCGCTGTCAAAAACTCTGCTGATATTTCCATTATGCTGTCGGTCAGCTGACTGGAAGGTGTGATTGTAGCGTGTTATCTGTGCGCCCTTCAATATTTGATGTGTATGTAGCCTTGGAGATAGCAAGGGTTAGCGGGGAGGTATTGATTTTGAGCATAGGGCAGAAGTGTTTTGAGATTTCTCCTGTGTCTCTGGCCCTTCATTCACAGGCTTTATTGCACAGTTAACTTAAAGGAAGAATCCTCCTTAACGTCACTTAAAAATCTTAAAAGGATGACGTATTTTAATGACTTAAATTCACCCAGGAGATGAGCTGAAGACAACCAATTCATTCTGAAATGACTTAAATGTGTTGAATTTTCTTTGGATTTTGAATTTGGTTTGTGCCAACCAATACAACCAGTGGCATAATTTTACCAGTTACGCTTGACTATGCATTCACCTTCCTTTATTCAACTACATATTGTAGCCTGTTTTTTTGTTTTTGTTTTTGGTGAACCATAAATTAACCCTATTCAGAACTTTTGGGGTCTTTTGGACCCCAGGCCACTTGGTTTAGGTGACAGGTGTTGTTTTTTACTTTTGAAGATTTTTTTTAAATATGAAAAGAGGGACACTTGTCATGCATTTGGAACCAAAAATACATCAGCTTATCAGAAAATGTATTTAACATAGTATAAAAGTCTATAATGAATACCAACAAATATTTTGCACATATTCTTGGGGTCCAGTGGACCCCGAAAGACCCTCTGCGTATGGCAGCATCAAAGTCCTGAATAGGGTTAAAGAAAACCAGTCCATCAATGACCATTTCAACATCTGAATTTTGAGGAAATTAATTTATTATTTGCAGATTATTTAGGATTAAGTGCTCTCTGCTAATGTCTGTTGTTTTCAATTTAAAACACACTTACTGTCTTAATGTTAAAATGATGCTACTGCAACCTGCAAAGAATAACACTGTTAAAGCGCCTCTCTGGTCATTAATTAAACTCCTTAAACTCTCTTGTATCAGATGCCATTTATTTTATTACTTTACCTTTGCTCCTTTTTCGCCAACCAGTTATATATTAGATGAGGCAGGACTCATCACCCTGGTAACCCAGAAAACAAAGAAGCTTCAAACATACTGTGAAAGAGTTGCATTTGAACCCAAACCATGATATTTTCCTAAACTTAACCAATTTGTACATATGTACCTTACAATATATTATAGCAATGTACTTTACACCCATAGTGGGTGAAAGTCCAGTTGCTGTCCCAGCATCCTCCTCCAGCTGCCCACTCACAATGGCTCTGTGGCTTTTTCAAACTGGAAACTTTCTCTTATATATACAGGAATGTATTTTTTGGGATACAGGGTTTCTTTTGGTTTGTTATGTATAAAACCCCAGGAGTCAGAATAGTATTTCTGAATCACTGTAAACTAAAAATCTTGATTTTCACCAGAGGGGGTCTTTAAAGGCGGTGAAATGCATTAGCTTGTCCAGCTGTAATTGTCCACAACACTAACGCATCCTGTCCTCAGATTTGAATTCATTCACCAAGTGGGTCTGAAAACTACTTTATATTCATAACTGTCAACATCGGAACCACACTGAGAAACCATTTACACAGGTAGACACAGAAGCATCTTGCTATTCACCTTTGGAAAAGTAGACTCATAGGAAAATAACAAAAGTCACCACATGTTCTAAACTAGCATCCTTCTTCTGAATCTGTTGTGTTTTTGTGCGTGTGTTTGCTTTTATTCAATAATTAATTGTACTTCTAGTCTTGCAATCTTGTTATTGATTGACTTTAGCTTCTGACCTCCTCACACTCATCAATTTTAGTTAAATAGATGTGTTTTTTACATTCACACATCCCTCTTCAATTCTATTATTTAGTTTCTAAGCAACTGGGCTGACAATAAATTGTTCATACTTATTAATTAGTATGCTCCTCACTGTCAGGAGGAGGCCTCGGAGAAGGAAGTTGAGAAATGTAGCAACACACATCAAGTATTTATGCAGTTAAGCGCCCCGCTGAGCTCCAAATAGAAAGTGTACAATAGCAGCTTCAGTAGCACCTGTGTGCGATATGTGCAGGCACGCTGTAAGCTTGCTGCTCCTTCCTGATAGATACCGAGCAAGAGGAATAAAAGCTGAATGATCGCAGTATAATCTGTGGGTTTACAGTGAGATGTTGAATGAATTATTACGTAATTATTACAAATCCACCTCTGGTTCGAGAAACTGCCATGGTGTTTTGGGCACAATGCCAATGTCGGCGACAAGAAACAAACATTAATAAGATGTTGGCTTTTGCACTTCTTTATTCATTCATCCGCCTCCTGTCTCCCCCCCCCCCTTTGTTTCCTCTTTAGAGTATATATCCAACTGCTCGCTCATGGGCTGCCAGGAAAACTGTGCGGTGACTCCAGTAGGACCTGCTTGTTACTGTAAGAGTGGTTATGAGATCAGCCCGGATGGAAAGACATGCAAAGGTGAGTTCCTATAAGCAACGGCCACCCACCGGTCCTTGGCGATACCCGTGGTTCAGTGTGTGCTGTCTGTGAAGTCACAATGGAAAAGTAGACGATGATTCATTCTTTATTTTGATCTCTTCTTAATTTTAATGCCGCGTATCCCGCATTCCATCAACTACACAATAAGAATACCAATGAATGTGTGTACTTTTTTTTCTTGCTGTGTCGTATCAGTAACAAGCACATTGTTGGAGTGTACAACCAGTGTTTACTTATGTTTTTCAGAAACTAAACCAAATGTAGAGTACACAATGAATAGTTGAGGGGACCTGAGAGTGTGGAGAATTTCCTGCAAATAAACTGAGATCTTAGCAGCCATTGAGGTTATAGAGGAGTGACTGGCAAAGCTCCGTTATGTAGTGGTTATATTCCGCAACAAGGCAAAAACAAAAAAAAAGCATCACACCTTTTATTTAATCATGAAGCCAGTGTGACAAAAAAAATAAATAAATAACTGAGCATGAGATGCTGAACTGCAAGAATGAAAGTGAATAATAATCTGCATTTAATATACCATCTGTGGGCAGTTTTTAAATTTTTACTCTTGTTGTTTGTCCTCCCATTTCTGAGCTGAAATGAGTTATTTCGTGCTGTAACTAAGTAATGAGACCATCTGTGGCTTCTGTGTTTCAGACTTTGATGAGTGCAGTGTGTACGGGACCTGCAGTCAGTCCTGTACTAACACTGAAGGCTCCTACACCTGTTCCTGTGTGGAGGGCTACTTGTCCCAGCCAGACAACCGCTCCTGCAAGGCTAAGAATGGTAAGCGCCGTCAGACAGCGATGGGATTTAATGTGCACGAGATCGCCTGAGACCGGACGGACGTTCTGTTCCCCCGTTCCTCCTGTTTACCGTTTGTCTGTGTTGCATTGCCAGATCCTGTAGAACGTCTGCCTGTCCTGTTGATCGCCAACTCTCAGAACATCCAAGCCACCTCCCTGAGCGGCACCACGGTGCACAGTCTGCTGTCCACCAGCACCAAGCAAACCACAGCCATGGATTTCCTTTACGCCCAGGAAACTGTGTGCTGGATCCATGTGGGAGACTCGCCCTCATCCACACACCTGAAATGTGCCTTGATCCCCAATCTGAAGAGCTTCACGGAGGAGAAAATCATCAACATCTCCCTGAGCCTGCACCGTAAGTACACCGCAGCGGATTCTCTAGGTAGATTTGCAAATCACATCCTAAAGGTTCTAACTGTTTTGAGCGTACAGTAGCACTCGCTCACACAACTCAGAGTGTACCGTCCAGTTCTCTACACAGAAGAAGCTGCATCACAGTGGAACAAAGCATTGTGTTTTAGTTTGTGTTAGTGATGCACGACATTAACATTTCTGGCTGATATTGATATTCGATATTAAGCTTTCTGATATTACCAACAACCGATATTACCGATGTCGATATTCAATTTTTGTTCACACTGGAAAATGAGTATAATTAAGCACTGTGAGAACATGAAAACTATTCAGAAGAAGCCTATACCAAATTAGACCACATAGTCTCCTTTATTACGTAGCAAAAGTAAACCATATTTAAACATATTTTAACATATTTAACGTTCAAGTCCAGGACCATTTAAGTACAAAGATCTGTGAAATAGCAGCAATATCAAATGTAGAGACGAAGGCGCTAATGTTTGGACAATCATCGTTTTTTTCATTTCGGCTAAACTTGTTCATCGGGCCGATACCGATATATCAGGAAAAACACTAATATCGACCGATACTGATGTGGTTGCCGGTATATAGTGCATCCCTAGTTTGTATGTATTGTAATAGTTCTTAGCATTTTCTTTCTGGATGCCACATATACATGTAAATAGATTCATCGAGCTCCTCAGGATTTTTTAGACTGAATTCTTTCATTTCAGACGTACGATTTCTCACTGTGGGCCTTTCACACAGTAACAAACACAGACTTGGCCTCCACTCCAGCAAAGGTTATTAGACTTCTTCTCTTGCTTCACATACAGGGAGAGGAGAGGAGGAAGATTTGTCTATTTCTGCAGCATTTCCCCCAAGAAAAATACTCCATTATGCATGGCTGTCTGATTGAAATTAAGCATTGATGTGATGCATACCGTAGATGTGAGAAAGATAGAACAGATGCAGAAAAAGTGACACAGTAGGAATCCATTTATCCCACTACTCCTGCAGCGGGTGGATGTTGCTATCTGGAGATGAATGCAATTTGGTTCCTGCGTGACAATCATCCAGCATATCAAATATTTAAGTCACTCTCATTCACATGTGCTCTCCACCTGTCAGACAGGGAAAGTTACACCCACCCAGCCAATCCTCAGTCTTTCGATCGTATTTTTTTCTATGATGTGTCTATTTCTTCTTGATCTGATGTGTTTTTAATGTTTTTAACCTTATAACAAACAAGTGTCTTACCAGTGGGTCACTTTTTTTTTTAGCCACAAAGCTACTTAAAGGAAATTGAAGGGGGGGAAGTGTTAAAGGGGTTAACAAAAGTTCCAGTCAAATGTAAACAGCTGGACAAAATATGTCTGGAAATGTAGCCAAAACTGAAACTTAGGATCAATTCCTTTCAAACAGGCATGTCCTGAGACTCTCTGTGCTTCACTGTGTTCTGCACAGCCTGTGAGTCACAGATATTACGGCAGCACATTAAAAGCAGCTGGGTTTTTCCATGACTTAAGATTCGTTTCAGAAAACACTGGATTGTTTTTTTTTGTGCCCCGTAAGAATGAAACTAAAAGACAAACAGTCGAGATCTGAGGGAACAAATGCAGGCGTGTGTACTCGCATGTTTCTGAATGTAGACAAGCTGCAGGTCAAAAGCATCCCGCATCCTGCTTCCCTTCCTCCACATTATCGCTCCTTTGCTACAAGCCCTCTATTCCCAGTCATGCCCTGGCCTGGTTTCAGGCAGCTTGTCTTCTGTGAGTCAGGAGAAAAAGGAACCACAGAAACAACAACAAAAAGCCAGCAGGGACTCCTCATCATACTGTGTGTTTTCTTTTTTTCCTTTTTAAGTTGGTTGGCAGGTGGATTGTAATCATCTACTTTGTCCTTAACCTGCACGTTGCCTTCAGAAATGCCTTCAAAACACCATATACGGCAACAACACGGCTCTTCATAAAGCAAGTGAAGATTTATATCGTGCCAAAAAGAGCGAAAAAGAGGAACTTCTCTGAAACTGAGATCGAGGTACTTGTCAGCGAGGTTGAAACAAACCAGAAAATATTGTTTGGCGCGTGAAATGTTGGTATAAGCAGCAAAAGAAAAAATGCTACATGGGACAAGATAACCACCACAGTTATGTCTGTTGGGTCAGAGGAGAGATGGCTGGCAAAATTTTTAAAAAGTTGTTTGACGTTAAGCTCGGTGCCAAAAAACGCATCACAGCCCATGAAAGAGAAACGACTGCAACTGGAGGAGGATGAATTAGTATCCAGCGGTCACCCAGTGGATAACCCCGATCACCTACAGATGAGATGTTTTAACGCTCACCAATAAGCCAGCCATCTTCAACAGCTCCTGCTCGGAGACGCACCCACAGAGCTGTTCTAATCAATGAATGAGTTGTGTGTTCCTCCAGGCCACCGAGCAACAACGTTGGATAGCGACAAATGTGCATCTCAAATTATTTCTACATTGATTGAATGAAACCCTTTTCTATTTCCAAAATACATTCATTAGTGATGGTGCGTTGATTGCGATGTGGGTGCTGTCTATGGCTCCACTTATGTTGGGAATCGAATTCAGCGATGGCGTTAAGTCCCCGTTTGATTTGGGCTTGTTGGTGATGGCTGTAAGAGAACTAGATGTAGGCTGGAGCCAGGGGACTTATGGCATCCAACACTGCCGGCATGATCCTGCTCAGTGGTGGCTGGGAAACACCGCACATGTCTCCAACCTCACGCTGAAATGTGCTGGTGGTCAAAATCCCTGAATGTTTTCTATTTGTAGTTTCACTATTCTACCGCTAGATTATGTGCGTACGCAGAGCTGTGCGCATATTTACTCACATTCCTAAGTATAAGTACAAGTTGATAAATCCCATGCTTTGCGTAGAAATGTTCGTACGCACGCTCTACGCACATATCTGTGCGTACACACTGATGATAAATGAGGCCCCTGAAACTGCACTCTGATCAGGAGAGACTAAAATAGGAGAGAGGCTTAAAGATAATCAAATGCATTTATTTGACATCGTGTGCACAACAGGGGAAGTTGAAGAAATATGTTGGTGATTAGAGTGGTGTGCGAGCTACAGTGTAGCCAGAGGGAGCCTGGGTGCTTTTAATATAACAAGAGCCCACCTAAGAACATGATGTGTGAAAAAAATATTGGCAGTTTTTTCACCATGCATTTCCATTTCCCTTCATCGCTGTGGATCATGCATAAAATTAATCTGATATCGATGTGTAATTCATGCATAAAGGTGATTCATTTTCCTGGTCAGAAACAGCAGATTCATGTAGAGCCTGATTTACCTTCAGAAAATAAAATAGGTTCTCATTGGACATGTTTTCAATTAGCAATTAAGTGCAGTATTGCTTCTGAGATAGGCTAAACAGACACTCTTCCTCCTCTCCACACATCAGTGGCATCTGATCAGTTTTCATTCTTATTGTTATTTATAGGCATAATTATAAAATAAAATCAAGTGCTTTGTTAATGTTGTTTCTGACCACAAAAAAGTGGAAAAGTGAGCTCTCCTAAGGCCATGATATAGTTCACGTACTGGTTTAAACTCCATCATGACACTAAAGGGCTAATCATGCCATGAACTAAACAGGGAAACACCTTAAAGAAGAGCTGGATGAATGTAGGGCTGGTTTGAATAACAATTTCTGTTCTCCGGATATTCGGCCCCAATTAATGACGAATATCCTGAATATTTGGGGGTGCTGCATGGTGGTGGCGGGTGGGTTTCAGAGATCAAAATTGATACCCCGATTCCAGCACAGCGAATGAATAGTCGGCTATTCAGGTCCAGTCGTAGATGAATGAGATGAGAAATAATACTTCTAATGAGCTCAGTGAAAAGACTCCTGGATGTTGGTTGTGATGGTTGACTGGAAGTGATCTGATGCTGAAATGGCAGCTGACAGAAGAAGAAATTTGCTCTCAGAGGCTGTGGCAAAACTGGATTGGTTGAAAAAGTGGAAAAGTCTGCTGACTGAGTTAGAATGGAGAGAGAGAGAGAGAGAGAGAGAGAGAGAGAGAGAGAGAGAGCACATTCCTGATGGAACTCTTGCTAAACCTAATTTCTGATCTCTAGACGACACACAGTCATGCAGAAATACTAGAACTGTATGGAATTGCAAAGCACAGTTTTATTCCTCTTCTTTCTGTGTCTCGTTGTTGTTTTTTTTTTTACTTGCCTTCGACTATTGTGAACCAGCACATCTGCTCGCTGTGCAGCGCCTTGTCTTTGCTCACAGCCCTTCTCCATGTGACTAAAGAATGCATTAACATGACAGAAATGACTTACTCCGTGCAGACCGTTATGAAAATGAAAAAGCCCAATGGTGACAGTCTTTCAGCTCTGTCCTCCACATGCACGCACAATGCGGTGTAGCTGTCATTTGGAAATATTTCTCTTCTAAACCAGATGATATCAGACAAGCTCAGACCAGGAAGAATTAGGTGTTTTGGTGTCCCTCGCCGTAATGAAAGGAAAATATAGTCTGATGCATGTTTCTGTGTTTTGAGCATTTGTTGTTAACACATTATGGAGAACATCCCTTTCATGCAGGTAAAACAACAATGCAAACACCCACCTCAGAATTGCAGAAAAGGTGCTACGTTGGTTTATTTATTTAGAAATAGCTTTCCTGTTAGGGATAAAATGTGTTTGTGTGTAATTGTTTTAATCGGAGCAACTGAAAAAAGAAAAGAAAAGAAAAAGAATTATCACTGTTGCTATATTCACCCAGCTGTAACCAGAAACTCAATGGCTCACAACTGATTTAAGCTGATTTGAGCCAATTTAAGAACCAGAAGAATTTGCAGGAAATTCCAGTAGCTTCAGCTGGGCTATACACGCCTGCCCTCCGCACACATGCACACCCACACACACACTGCGGCGCTTGTATGCAGACATACGGATAAACACATGTGCGCACACCCACACGGCGACAAAATGGAGAACTGGCTGGGTTGAGGAGCAAGGACAGGATGTGGACGACACATGATGAAGGATTAGAAATGTATTGCTGCAATAAGGAAGCAGTTGAAGGACGCTGCTTTTTTTCTGCATCCTGGTGACCATGTTGTTTTTTCCCATGCAAGTGTTTGTATACTTTAAAAAAAAAAAGGCATAGGGATGCTGATTGTGAAGGATCTTGACAAAGAAAATGAAACCCTGGTTGTTTCCCAGCATGACTGACTTGTAGGAAGTGCAGTGAAGCAAGCAGGGGCTGGATTTATAAAACAAGCAAACAAGCATGATGGGACCCATAAACTAATATATTGTTGAACAACCCCTTGAGCCAATCACTGCAGTCAAGTGTTTTCTGTGACTCTCAATCAGACTTCTACACCTGCTGACAGGTATTTTGATTTTGGCCCACTGCTCATCAGCAAAGTGCTCTAATTTGTCTGGGGCAGTTTTCTTTGTTTTGTTTTTTTGTTTTGTTTTAATTATTCTTTTCACCCACAATTCAAAAGCAATGTCATATTTTACTAAATTATAATTTAGCAAATTTTTATTTATCATCACTTTTTTTCAATTTCCAGTTATTTGAGTGACTATTATGAATTTTGCCTTTTCTTTAATGGAAGGGTATGAATACATTTGAGGATGACTGTATATCTTAAAGATATCTACTCTGACTAGTTGGAGGACCCTAAACGACATCAGCGCACAAACATACAAAAACTAAAGAGGAGATTTTCCTCATCTGTTCCAGACCATAATTTGGAACGACCGCCCAGGCGGCAGAGTTGATCTTTCGGACAGGCTGCTGGCGTGTGAGTGTGACAGAATAGGAGGAGCAGGTTTATGCTTACAGTCAACATGGAAGGAGCCAGCGGCAACCATTGGTAGGGGTGAACATACAGGAAATGATGCACGTGTGGTTTTGAGTGACTCATGACCTCAGAATGCCACAGATGAGTTGTCCAGATGTGTCTCCGCCCCCTTTGCACTCTCACTCTCTCTCTTTCATCACATTCCCGTTGACTTTTCCTTTTTTTTTTTTTTTTTTGTCCTCAGTCCCACTTTGTGCTCCCAAATTACATGAAACATATACTTACTTTCATTCTATATTTGACAGCGCTTGTTTGTTGCTAATTATACCAGTCTCCCAAAATCACAATCGAATGCACAAGGGCAGTAATGCGAGAACCGCGAGTGTAAAAATGAATAATCTCGCTGGTCTCACAAACAGAATCTATCTGAGCAGGATTAAAACATGATTAAGAGTATACAGCCACGGTAAAAATGTATATAATTATATTTTACTTTAAGCCTGGTTATTTGGTCGTAGCCTAAAACATCTGCAATATCTGCATCCTGAGGGGGACATGAATGTGCCAATGAAATGTCCTGATTATCCCTGCAATAGCTGTCTCATACGTTTCTCTCAAAACCACAAATGTCAACTTCATGCTTAGCTAGAGGAAAAAGCAGGGGATCATGCAGTATAAGTCTGTAAGATTCATCCTCTGAGCGCCATAAATATCTGCACTAAACTTTATGGCAATGCATCCATATAGCTGCAGAGATATTTCAGTCTGAATTTAAGTAGCGTACTTTCAGAATGACACGTGCCGCTAGCGTGTCTAAAAGTCTTTAAATTTCAGTAGTTAAAGCGAATAAAGGCTTTTTTTGGGGGTTCCTGGAGCTAAAGGAAGCATCTGCACATTCAAAGCAAGGTGCACTGTTTATTTGCTGGTCAGTTATAGAAAAAATCCTGATGAAAATTGGATTAAAAACACAATTCACGGTACAAGCATAATGTCTTTTAAGCATTTGTTGTTTTGCCTAATTGCTTTTCTCTGCACTCTCAGTTACGTAAACCGTTTTCTAATTAAGCTCATTGTGCGTTATTCATTCTAAACTGTGGCGTGGATACTTCCAGCATTAAAACAACCAACCTTTGGGTGGGCCTCATAGCTGAGGTGGAAATGTCCAAAAAAAAAGAAAAAAAAAAAGATGTGCATTATCTGTCGCTAGCAGCAGGAAGAAGTACAAGATTGCTGTGAGTTCTGCCTATTGGAAATCGAGAAATTAAGTGACATGGGTTTAACTTCGCTAGAAAGCGGGCATTGATGCTCCACACTATGCACAGGAGGGCTGATCCCAGAGCTGTCACTAAGCCTCCCTTCCCTGCTTGTACTGTAAGAGCCACGGTACCTGCTAGTTCTGCACAACGAGCTACAGTGTGCTGCTGAGGACTGACACTGGGCCCTGAAATCTCCTTAAGAGGTCATGTGCCATTAAAAGGCAAGCCAGTCAGCACATTTTCAAATCTTCTTTTCATTCAACACTATGGTCAGCTATAAGCTTCTCTCTCTCCCTCTCTCCTCCCCCCCACCCTCCCTCCTCGCACATTATTAGTCTTCATTTTAGTCCCTCAGCTCCTCCGTCCCTTTCAGCTTTTTGTGGCCCTGGTGGCTCCTAACAGAACCACATTTAGAGTGATTTTTATTCTGCTGTTACTCCCTGGCTTCAAAGCTGCAGTCAGACATTTAAAACTGACACTTCAGAGGTATCAAAGCTGAAATTGTCTCCATTAAAAGTGATGGCACTGACATAACTACACAACTGACCTGTGTTGGTGGTGCAGTACAACAGCGAAGACGTATGTCCCCCTCACTTCTACTGCTGCACATAGTTACCGGATTGAAAACCTTGCCGCGTTTAGACACGTGTATTTAAAATACGTTATCTTGACATGCACTTGTTTTTCTTAGACCAACAGGGAGCACAGAGACAAACGAGTAAACACGAAAAAATAAGTTGTTTAGAGAGAGGAAGGGTAACCGAAGAAGGCAGCTGGTTCTGTTTTTTCAATTATGCTGTGTTGTTTTTTATAGCATAGTTTCAGACAGACAGAGCTGCAGTTAATGAATCCAGACTGTTTTCCCACCTCTGGGGAACAGACAAAAGGGGAGGGATAGGGGGATGATGCATGGAGGAGGAGGAAGAGGAAAGAGAATGGGAGGAGATAGAAAAGTCTTTGCTGGAGCCATTTCTGTTTTGCAGAAGTGGAGGAAAATGGAGAGCAGTTGGAGTCGGCGAGCGAAGGATGCACTTTTTTTTTTTTTTAAGGGTTTTCAGAACACTTCTGATATTGCACAATCTCCTCTTTTCTCCCCTCCTTTGTTTATCCATTGCTTAATCGAGGAATCAGTGTGTTGTGGGGCAGCTGGAAGCATTTAAACAGAGAACTCTGTGTTAAAAATTAAGAGCACCTTTGGGACTACAGCCCCTGATTCCCATAAACCTCAGAAATGCTGCTGCACAATGGCCAAGTTTCCCTAGTGGAAATTAGATCGCTCTCTCTCCCTCTTTCTTCTTTTCTCTGTCTTCTTTTTTCTCACTTTTTCTTCCTCTCCTCTCCATCTCCTCTGCATTTTTAGTCGGACCCGAAATATTTGAAAGCGTTCCATTTCCCTCCCTTTGCTCGTCGGGCTCTTCAGAAAAATGTGTCAGTTTTTCTAAACACAGAGGGCTCCTCTGGAATTACAGTCAGATTTATTGGTTCGTAGCTGGTGAGCTTTCACTATGTGTGCTTTTATTGCGTTCTTACGTGGAGGAATCTGCTTTATCATTTCCTGCTCCCAGGATTTTCTTTCCTGGGTTGGAGAAATCGATCCTCTGGTCTCACCTAAATCAGCACAGCGGCCCGATCACGCTTTTAAACATACCGCCGTGTCAGACCACCTCCCTTAGCGCTAAGCGCTGCGTGACCAAAGACCCCTACAGTACGACTTTCGCCCTACATATGAAGTGTTTGAGCGTGTGTGTGTTTGTGAGTCAGTGTGTGTCGGAGTAGGACCGAGCTCGTAGCAGCTGTGAAAATACAAGTCTTGTGGCTTGTGCAGCCCTCCTACCCACTGCTTCTCTTACTTTCTCTCTATAGTTTTCATCCTGTATGCCAAGATTAATATTTAAAAGTGCTAATGCCAGTGCTGGAAGAAGTATTTAAATACATTTGTAGAAGCAAAAGTTACATGAAAATGTTACTGAAATTGGCTGTAATCAGTATTTTATATTAACAATGTATCACTTGACTACTGTGTGAAAACGATTGCTCATCAGATAATTATCACCCGCAATGAACCTTTATGGTCTTTCAGTTCTTGTTTTGCTTCTCTGCTCTGCAGCTCGACTGTTTTTGTTCACATCAGTCTAATATCTTTGGTTTCAGTTGCAGGAAGCATGCTGTTTTGTTTTTTGGCCTTAAACCCTTCGTTAGAACAATTCCGACAAAGAGACTCAGGGAGCTGAAACAGGGAAAGACATCAGCCAAAGTTCTCGGACAATCAAACCCGCGGTCGATGCTGTTGTATTGTTTGCTTTCCAATCACTCTTCTCCCAGATTGTCCGAGCTATTTTCAGAGGAAATGCTCGCAACCCCGCTGTGTGTCACCTGTGGAGCATCAAACAGCAGTGTTTAGCGGAAAAAAAAAGAATTGAATTTCTTTGCCCCAGGAATTAGAGTGAAAACCGAAAAACACAACTAAGCACCTACATCCATCAGGTGGACGCCCAGTGAATGTAAATATGGCTCCTTGTATGTGAAAACTGAGCAACTAACAGCTGCTACATGTTGTGTTGTGTTTATCACTGAGGGTCTCAAATCACCAAAATCAAAGATTGCATAGACCGTATGTAAAGATGGACGATGTGTCGCCACTTCCTCACACTGTCCAAAATGTGAAGCCAGAATGTTTGTTGTGGAAATGTGCATTGCGCTAATGTTATTTACAACCAGATACTGCAGAACTGAAGTCCTGCTTTAATCTATTAAACTTCATGTTTTCAAGCTGCTACATGCTTATTTAAAAAAATGGAGTGTTGAACATACATAAAAGTTTTTTTTTTTGTTTTTTTTAAAAAATCTTAATATGGTAGAAATCTTATCTGGAAAAAAAAAATATTTTTGGCATATTTCTTTATTTTGGTTCTCGGTGCATCACTTCTGAGGAGCTGTTACACTTTATTGGGTTAACTGTACTCAAAGCATCAAAAGTAACAGTACTCAGTATGCAAACAGATTGAATCACTGTTATGGTATTACATTATTACTACTATACTGTTGGATTATTACTAATGCATTATATTAGCATAATTTTAATGACGTATTGTGTGGAGTTAATTGTGAATTGTTGTTTAATGCAGCCAAATAAATGTAGCAGAGTAAAAACTACCAAATTAACCTTTGAAATCTGGAGCAGATTTTCATTAATTCTGTGAGCTTGAATACATTTCTAAGATACTTGTTCTTAATTATATACAGTACTTAAGTGAATGTACTTCGTTACCACAACTCAACACTGTAAACTGTTCATTCTGGGCCTCCAGTAACCTTCAGCATCTCCTCCCGCTTTAACAATGCCTTTCTTTCTCCGATCGCTGGCTCAGACTCGGTGTGGCTGAGCTGAGGTTTGAGGAAAGGAAGGAAGAGGAGGGATAGAGGGAACCAGGGAGAGGGGTCTATTAATGTCTCATGTTATTCTACCATCCACTGTTTTCTTCTCCCTCAGACCCTCCCTCTTCACCACATTCGGGGCAGATTTGAGGAGGGGCATTAACACTGTTTTTATGTTGAACTTCAACAGGCATTAAATGTTCTATAAAGTTTGTGCGCGGTGCCATGTGCACATGTCAAGGTGTTTGAGTTTCATCTGTGGGTGGGGAGCTTGTGTGTCCCCCCCTCTCACGAAAACACACCGAGCAGAAACCAGACACCCGTCATCATCGCTCAGCTACTACTCCACCGACATCACACTCCTCGAAGCAGCCTGTCTCATATTTTGTCTGTCTGAATGACTGTGAGTGACAGACGCATTACCTAGACACTTGCTAATTGGTGTTGTCTGTCATCTCATTTGTCAGTCAAAAAAAAATAAATCTCTGAACCTGAAAATCTGGACTGTTGTGTGGTATGAATGTGTGCATGAGAAAAAGAGCTTCTGTACAGTATGGCTCACCGGTTATTTCCTCACGCAAGTGCGAGTCAAACTTTTGCTAAAAGTATGTCCGCTTCAAGTCCCATATCGTTCAAGAATAAATCACTAAAAGTTTCAGTTCTTTTCTTTTTTTTTTGTACCTCACCTTGCTCCTCCATCTCACCCTCTCCCCCTCCCCACTCCTCTGTCCAGATGTGGAGCAGATGGCCATTGACTGGCTCACCGGAAACTTCTACTTTGTGGATGACGTGGACGACAGAATCTTCGTGTGCGACAAAGACGGCCAGACATGTGTCACCCTGCTGGACCAGGAGCTGTTCAACCCTAAAGGCATTGCCCTGGACCCCACCATGGGGTTAGTTTGATCTCTTGCTTTCCGTCTCATGCATAAACAACAACAGGCATACAAATACAGAGATTTGAACCCCAGTGTCCCAGTTTTCCTAATGCACTCACGAAACTTGCTCGCCATGACAGCGGCTGGACTGCTGTCATCCATCGGTGTTAATTAGCTGAAAAAACGTCATGCGGAAATGGGGGGGGGGGCTAAATGGAGGTTTGGAAGTAGGAGTAATTGAACGCAGATGTGGTGTTTACACTGTGGCACACTGACTGCATAGGCTTTGAGCGTAAAAGCATGTTTTTGTTTCAGCTCTTTTGTTTATGACCAGACTTTCCAACTGAATTCCTGAAAGTATGTGTATATTTGTGCTGCATGGATGTGAGAGTGTGTATGTGTGCGAGCGTCTGAGGCCTTGTGACACGCATGAATACGTGTGTGTCTCGTGTTTTTTCAGCTACATCTAACATTTTATTGGTTCATTCAGTAACAACGTCAGGTAAATTTGTAGGTTTTGTTGTTGTTGTTGTGGTCTGCTGTGTCTTTGGAGGGCAGGAAAACAGCAATAACAATACAGGGATTGTTGTGATGTTAAATTAGAGACCACAAACCAGAAACCCCACACTGATTTACTACAAAAGATGTAAAATTGACAAAGAAAGCAACATCATCATATTTCTTCTTGCCTTCATTATTGCACTACTGGTGACTGACTGTTTAATTTCTCCATTAGGACAAGCGTTTAGATACAGAAATTGCATAGGCTGTGTTTTCTAGCACTTTTCTTGGAAAAAAAAGATGATGTTTGTGAACAAATTTTCACCGACTGTGAGCGTGATTTGTTATTTGAAACTATAAATAAGCTGCAATTGTTGTTTTGGTAGCAGTGGAAACTTAAATAACATATTTTCTGACGTGCGGCGTTCGTGTCTAAATCAGTTTTACAGCGAGAATGTTGTGAGCTTTCAACGATACCACTCGAGATGAAACTGTGGTAGAGCAGATTATGGTTTATAAATACCCAGAGCCCTTCATGTTGCAGTCAAAGATTAAAATAGAGCTTGATTTTCTATATGAAAATCATTCTTCTTTTACTTTTGCTGCAAAATGCACGATTGTCTAAATGACAGTGCTTTCCGTGTTTGATTATGGGGCTGTAATTCATGGATTGGCTTATAAAAGATCGTCTCGAAAGCTTGATGCAATTTGTCATTCTTTCATTGGATTTCTTAGGAAAGTCCCCTTTCAAAACTCACCACTGTCTTCTGCATTCATTAATCAAATGGCCCTTTTTCCTCACTTGTTGTAACTTACACTGGTTTACATTCAAGTATTTAAGTCAGCTACTACAGTAAACACCTGTGGCCAAGTAAAATATGCAGTCCTCCTTGTGTATCAGAGTAAAGGTTCTGAAATGGAGCACATCTTTTGGTTTGTTGTCATTTCATTCAGCTGCTGCTAATGTTTGGAATTTGTCACAAACACTAAAACTCAATCACTGCTTTTAAGGACATTTTTAATGACACTTGGAAATTGCCTTACTTGTGTTGTATTAATGAATCATTTATCAATGAAAGATGAGATTCAGAAAGAAATTCAGAAATGTAGGTGTTGAGAATAGAATTGGAGAGTTACTGAATCCAAATTGAGCACTTCGGGCATCTTGTTTTGTGTAACTAACAACCTCAAACCCAAACATTCCTCAATAATTAAGCATTCAACAACAAAGAAAATCTATTCATCTTGCTTGCCATTTGCCATCAGGCATGTTTCCTGCATTTTTCCCTTTGTCTATTAAAAAGCTTGATCGTTATTGCCTCCGAGTGACGCAAAGAAGGGTGATACAAATGTGTGGGAAATGAGACACATCAATCTGTCTGGTCTTGTGTTTCTGTAGGAAGGTGTTCTTCACAGACTACGGTCAGATCCCGAAGGTGGAGCGCTGCGACATGGACGGCCAGAACCGTACCAAACTCGTGGACACCAAGATCGTGTTCCCGCACGGCATCACGCTGGATCTGGTCAGCAGGCTGGTGTACTGGGCCGACGCGTACCTGGACTACATCGAGGTGGTGGACTACGAAGGCAAGAACCGGCATACCATCATCCAAGGCCTGCTGGTGAGAAAAGCTGCACCCGTTATCTTCCTTTAGTGGGGAAGATAATCTCTGTGAAATTTACTGTCTGTGTTTATGCTATTCACAATACTGTAAGAACTCAGCGATGCTTTACAGTTCCCTATATATCTATAATCCACATTATGTTACCCCTGCGTGCACCTATAACGCATTCTTGGCCGGTGAGTTATGAGCAGAGAGAAGATGGTGGACATTTGCCTTTTCATTAAAAGAGGTGATTAATAGTGTCCAATACTGAGGCTGTTGATGTTGCAGCGCTGGTGAAGCACAGTGGCTCTTAAACCTGTTACTATGGCTTTTACTGTGATGTGTGGGGAAGTAACGGCTTTCATTTACTCACTCAGCCTAAAGGCACACACTTATTTTGTGTGTGTGTGTGTGTGTGTGTGTGTGTGCACCCGCGGTAGGCCATTAGTACATGCACATCCTTCACGTAAAGGTTAAAAAGAAGTCTGGTTATTGATGGTGCTGAGTTGGGGTTCTTTTATCAGGAGAATATGTGTTTCTAAAGGCTTTTCATGAGCTCTTAAAGCTGCAAAATTGTGTAAAAAAAATAAAAAATACCAGTTCAAATCAAGATGCATAAATGAAACACGCTGTAGCTTATAGGTGGTGTTAGTGCAGTGTGGGTTGTCCAGCTCTGGGAGCAAAGGTGACCGAATTAGTGAGTCTTGATGGCATCCAGTGTCTGTATTACCTCAGATAAGAACTAACTTTCAGATTATGATAGTAACTCTGTGGATATTTATGTTTGTGTTTATAAATCTAGACAACAATGCCATCTTGGGTGTGTTGACATGGCCTTCTTTTTTTTTTTTTTTTTAAATTCTCTTTGTATTGAAAGAAGTCAGATTTTTTCAACATCTGAGGAAAAAAGACAGATATACACAAAATATATACATCCAGAGAGTAGATGTGAAAAGCAACAACAACATTTACAGCAGCTCATTATTGCCTTGGCATACAGGATTTTGAAGTAAAGAAACAATAAATATGTCGATGAATAAAACACAAAAACATTTTCTTTAATTAAAACATTTTGAGCCCCTATTTATGCCATCATCCCTTCAAAATCGGGTCTCAAAGGCCTCATATATCTCACCCATCCCTCCCAGTGTTGCACAAAGGAATCCATCTTCAGGTTTACAATGAAGGTTGTTCTTTCCATCTTATAAATTCCCATGGTTATATCTATCCAGTTATTTGTTGTCGGCTCTTCTTGTGTCAACCATCACTTTGTTATTGCTTTTTCCCCCTGCAGATAGTGATATACTGAGTAAGTAACACAGCTTTCTTAAACACTTAGACAATGTCTGCTCAGATGTGACAGTTTTTGTCCGATAGAACTTTCTTTTTTCCACGAGACTCTCCCGTCTCTCCTCTCAGTCGCTGCGGCTCCACACTTTGCACCATGGCCGTGGAAAATTCTGAGCAAGTGGCTGTTCAAGTTGTATATCGAGGAGCCTCCAAACATTACAGTAAACACTTTAACCACTGTTCTGCATCTGTGCACATGGTTTATTAAACTGCACGTAACCATGGCAACAGTACTTCCCTTTCATGCTACATTACCACTTAACACTCGGTCGTAAAAAAAAAAAAAAAATGAAAGAAAGAAAGAAAGAAAACTAACCATTGGAAAAAATGAGCAAACAAAATCGTGAGGAGGAGAATACACGGAAGATAATTCAAAGCCTATCTTGTTTTTGCGAGGAGTTGCCATGGTATAACCACAATAATAGTCACTGAAGTGTCCCCATATAAAAAGTAATGGACTCACTGAAGTAAAATGCTACTCAACAGCCACTGTTGTCCATCATTTTGATGTATCAGGGCATATTGTTGCGTGTTACTGTGTACAGGCATTTATATCGCTTAAAGCAGGCGAGTGCACCGCTGGAGAAAAGTTCTTAGAAGTCATTTGCTCATCCGAAGTTATGAAGAAAGTTAAATCACTTTTCATTGGATTTTATTGAACATAAAAGCAGCATTAATGCGTTTCTGCCAAGTCACCTCTCATCAGAGCTTCTACAACTTTTTATCGTCTAACGAAATAAAACACTGGCGCTATATATCTGTTTTTAAATGAGCTGATCTGTCTTCTGGTCATGCAGGCGTCAGTGATTAGACTGTTATTCAGTTCTATGAAAAGTTCTAAATCAGACAAGTTAAACATACAGTCATCGTCAACCTGCGAGAAAGACTATATCAAATCTTGAACAGCGCTCAGAGAAAAGCATGAACTGTTTTTTAGTGCCTTTGATTTATTACCATCTCTGTCCGTTCAGCTATCAGCTGTACTTGCTTTGTCCCGTAGAGGGTCGCAGGTGGGCTGGAAGAGGAGGCACTCTGGACAGGCCAGTTCATCTCAGTGCTAGTACAAAGAGACAGAAGATTATGCACAATCACACTCACAGACAGTCAAAAATCACCAATTAAACCACCATAAATGTCTTTGGGCTATGAAAGGAAGTTGTCCCTGCAGAAAAACCTGCATTAGGTTTTCCAGGGAAAACATGCAAAGTTCCTCCAGAGCGGCCTCAGCCGGGCGCCACATTTAAGCTGAGAACCTTCTTACTGGGAGCCAACAACTGTATCCACTACACTGCTAATTTTTCTTTTTTTCTTTTTCAGATCGAACATCTGTATGGTCTGACCGTGTTTGAAAACTATCTGTACGCCACCAACTCAGACAACGCTAATATGCAACCCAAGACCAGCGTGATCAGAGTGAACCGCTTCAACAGCACCGACTACCAGGTGGTGACCCGGGTGGACAAGGGAGGAGCGCTGCATGTTTACCACCAGAGACGCCAGCCTCCAGGTAGACCTGCACGCACATTCATCATTTGAATACTTTATTGATACGTCTGGTTTTGAGACTTTATTCTCCCCCCCTCTGTCTTGTTCTCCAGTGCGTAGCCATGCATGCGAGGTGGATCAGTTTGGGAAAGCTGGAGGATGTTCTGACATCTGTCTTCTGGGGAACGGCCACAAGACCCGGACCTGCCGCTGTCGCTCTGGATTCAGCTTGGGCAGCGATGGCAAGTCCTGCAAAAGTGAGTAGGACTGAGAGTGGATTTACCAATCATTGGGTTTCAGGGATTTCAAATCAACACATTGTCGTTTAAAAGTCATCTGGCTGGTTTGCCAGCTGAACACATCAATGGGTTTGAAGGGTATGTTGTCATTAAAAATCATCAAAATTACAGCATTTATCAGAGTAGAAGAAGAGTATGTGGTCTAATTTGGTATGGACTTCTTTTGAATATTTTTCACGTTCTCACAGTGCTTACTTTTACTCATTTTTTGGTGTAAACAAAAAACAGAATATCAACATTGGTGATATTGGTATCGGCCAGATATTTTAACATCGTGCATCATTAATTGCCACCTTTCCAACAGTATGTTTGATATAAATTTCTGTCTGGAAAATTATCCAAATCTAAGTGTAAAACTGTGATATTTCATCAAAATCACTCTAATCTACACCAAAAATACTCCATTTTCCCTAATCAGATTCTGCAAAAAACCAAAAATTCTGAGCTACTCTGCGCAGCCAAGAAGTCATTAGTTATTCAGTCACGTGACAAAAATCCGAAAACAACCAAGTGAAACGGAACGAAACGCAAGCAACAATTAAAACCAACAAAAAAGAAAAAAACAAGAAAAACAAAAAAAAAAGGAAGAAAAAAAACAAAAAAAGGAAAAAAAACAAAAACAACCTTTTTTCCAGCATCGGTAACGCCTGTGGGCACTGGGAAAAAAATATTATGCATTTGGAAGTTTTTTTTAAATTACAATTTTTGTAAAATCCAGAAATACAACTTTCATTTATCGTGTTTTATGATTTCTGGCATTATAGCTGCATCATGTTGAACAGAAGACGTGTAGTTCTCGTCCTTGTTGTGCAGTTTATACAGGTTTTTACATTACAGTGAAAAATAACCCCACATTGAGTAAAAGTATGACAGGAGCAAAAAAAAAACACACCAAGAAACCACTTAGGATTCAGAGGGTTAAGTAGTATAAAAACATTACTCTAACATTATCCACTTTTATATAATTTAAAGTTCAAGTGGGCACATTTTCGGCACGATGTGTTATAAAGGGGTCCTTGAGCTCTTCTGATAGAATTGTGGGTTTGATAAAATTGTTGCATAGATTCAGCAGTTCCAGAGCTCATATATGTATGCTCTCTGCATAACTGTAAGTATAAACCTGTGAGCCACGGTGAATTCAGCTTCACTGATCTGCAGCCAAGGCCAGTCAAGGTTGGATCAGGGATGCAGCGCTCCCCTGGGCTCCGGACTGGGGAAAGAGCTATGAACAAAGTAGCTGAGCAACACCATAACTTCCAGCTCTCCACTGACCTCCACATAAAGCTGTCAGCCTGATTCAGCTTATTCTTAAGGAGTGGTTTACTATTCCATCCACCAATAATAGCATTATATTGATCTGCCTACTGGGAATACAATGTCCTTGCAAATGACACAATTGATTTAAGTAAAGGCAGCCCCTCCTCCTCTTCCTCTGTCCCTCTATTAAAAATCAATTAATTTTAATTTTAGGCTTTTGTTGGTCTTGCATTTCTCTACTTATTTAATCAATATACATTATTTGGGGGGAAAGAAAGTGTCAGCATTTGAGTCAGCGTTTAATTTTTTGGGACTTTGTCAAATAAAAGACAAGATATGGGCAGTGTCTAAAAGCAAGTCTAAGCTGCAGCCTTTTGCCTTTTGTTTTCTCTTGTTCCGTTGCAGAACCGGAGCATGAGCTCTTCCTGGTCTATGGGAAAGGTCGCCCGGGCGTCATCAGGGGCATGGACATGAATGCCAAGGTGCCCGACGAGTACATGATCCCGATTGAGAATCTGATGAACCCCAGAGCTCTGGACTTTCACGCTGAGAGCGAGTTCATTTACTTTGCCGACGCCACCAGCTACATCATTGGACGGCAGAAGATTGACGGAACAGAGAGGGATACTATTCTGAAGGAAGGTAGGGAAGCAACACTGAGTTTGAGAGAGAAAAAAAACAGCGCAACTCAATGCATTAATAGCATGTAAGCTGAAGTACATGTTAAAGCAAGTGTTTTTGAGCAATTTCAAAACCATTATTAAAATTTATATATGTGTGAAAATAGAAAAATGTTATTTATTCCCAAATTATATCAATCAGGGAATTACACAGACTGTTTATGATCATCTGGCTACACAATCAGGGTAGAAAACTGTGCCTCTGACATTGAACATACACATGCAAACACATAAAAGACAATCACAATTGTTCGGTCAAATTTACAACAGGAGGACCAAAAACCTAAGACTTGAAAATACGTTTAAAAAAATCTCTAAATCTTGTTCAGTAACTTGTTTTTGTTCAATCTTAAAAGTTCTAAATATGCAAATCTACATAAAAAAGCTATCAAGAGGCAGTGATCCGGTTTATCCAGCATTAAATTTAACAGTATAAAAAGTTAAAATCTGGATTAACAGCTTCTTCCTTTGCAGCACTTGTCAGAACACCGTCTTACATCCGTGCTGTGATGTGCAACACAGGCGTCTCACTACCAGTTTGTGTTTGTCTCAGGAATCCACACGGTCGAGGGCATAGCTGTGGACTGGATGGCCGACAACCTGTACTGGACGGACGACGGGCCCAAGAAAACCATCAGCGTGGCTCGGCTGGAAAAGGCTTCACAGACTCGCAAAACCCTCATTGAAGGGAAAATGACTCACCCTCGGGCCATTGTGGTGGATCCTCTTCATGGGTAAGGTGGACAAAGAGATGGAGGGGAGGGATGGAGTTCGGTGTGCAGGATAAACATCACTCAACAAGGCCCAGAACCGCGCAGCGTAGGTGGAGGAGAAGGCAGAAAGGTGCAGGCGGCAGCTGAAATGATGCTGACTTTGAGATGGCTGCTTAATGATGTGTGTGTGTGCTTATTTGTGGTCATCCAAGTGTACGCTGAGAGATAATGATGGGTGGTCATCTGTCTGATGAGTCAAGCGAAATAATTCATGCTATGTCACTCACCTCTCAGCAAAAACCAGATTTCTGTCCGCTCTCTTTCTCTCTCTTTCTGTCGTACCATGTTGTGTCTGAGCTGTTTATCGGTTATTTTACATTTGCACCTCTTGCAAGAGGTGTTGTTTTTTTCACTGCCTATTGTCTGTGGGTTTTCATAATACCCAGCACAGAGTGTTTTATCATATCTCAATCTGTGTTGCTGACCGCTGTCAACCGGAATTGCCATGTCCCTTATCACACATTATTTATTTAAACAGATGGGGCATTCTGTGCTCTCTTTCACTGTTTCAAATAGCTCTTAATCTTCCTGTGTATGGATGTTTGTTATTGATAAGACTCGCTGGGCTTTCTCCTTAGAAATGTGTGCTCGTAAACACACACACACACCCTCTTTGGATTGCTTGTGACAGGGTGATGTGTGTCCACACACTTCCCAGGGGAAAGGCACTCGCTTCCACTAATGCCTGTAATCAATCAGGCTCAGAGAGAAGAGCGAAGAGGAGGAGAGATTTGTAGAAAGGAAAGGACCAGAAAGAGACAGATGGAAAAGGAAATATGAAATGTTAATGTTGACGTCAGTCATATTCCAGTGAGAGAGGGGGATGTTTCTGGGTTTGCACAATGTTGCAGACAGCCAGCGTTCACAGGCTGCGGCTAGATCAGTGCAGAAGATTGACAAGTCCTAAAGTACCCGGTGACAAACATTGGTGTGCCTGTGGGCAGATCAACTGAGCAACACTGCTGAGCTTCCCCGCTGGATGCTCTGATGAGTGTTTAGTGCTTTAGGGCAGCCAGATAAAATGTCAGCACCTTCGTTAATGCCGGGAGAGTCTTCAGGACGTCCAAACAAATGTTCTCCTTCGTCTGTTCTGCCATCGCATTTCATAAAAACTTGTATCAATGACAGATTCCCCTGTTCTTTCCTCAGGTGGATGTATTGGACAGACTGGGAGGAGGACCCGAAAGAAAGCAAGCGCGGCAAAATCGAGCGGGCTTGGATGGACGGCTCCAACAGAAATGTGTTCCTGACCAGCAAAACAGTGCTGTGGCCCAACGGCCTGAGTCTGGACATCCCACAGGGAATCCTCTACTGGGTGGATGCCTACTATGACCGCATCGAGATGGTCTACCTTAACAGCTCCGGACGCAAGGTCAGCCCTCTGCATCATCAGAATTACTTTACTGCAGGCTAGAGATAGAGCAGTTCAGTGGGATTAGAGCTGAGGATTCATCTGAGAGAGCTTGAAAGACTGTGAGTGGGTTTGTAAGGAATGAGTTTTAAAGCAGTGGAATAATGTGGGTGGTCCTTCACAATGCAGTCCAGTAAACTGTGGCTTTTTTAGTACTGGACCCCTCCTTGTGGATAATTTTAAATTATTTTTTTTCAATGACCTGTGTGCTGGTCATATCTTGATTTATTGGTGCTGTTTTTAACATTTAAATCCAGAAACGGGAATGATATGGTTAACATAGAATGACTAAAATCTAAATATTAACACACATACTCGGCATACCACCGAGAAAAGTATTTCTGCACCATTTGATTTATGGTCTGCACTTTCCCAATGCTGTTGCTTAGACACTGAATGTCGCATTGGTACATGTAAGTCAAATTCAGTAATAGATTTGTAGCTCAAATCTTGCTAACAGTTAACAAAGGAGGTCACCTCGTCACATTTTTTTCCTTCATTTAAATTAATCCGAGCATGTTTTTAGTTGCAATTCTGGATCCAGACGACTTTGTACGGTATGTGGCCTCTTGTAAAACATACTTTCCCATCTTGCTCTTTTCTCACACCACCAGACGGTGTACGAAGGTCAGGAGCTGAACCACGCCTTTGGCCTGTGCCACTATAAACACTTCTTGTTCTGGAACGAGTACCGGAGCGGCAGCATTTACAAGTTGGACACCACCACTGGAACTACCACCCTGTTGCGCAATGAGCGACCGCCCATCTTTGAAATCCGAATGTACGACGCTCAGCAGCAGCAAGGTACCGGGGCCAAGTATTATGCATAACATCCATCTGCTGCATATTAATCCAGAAGTTACATTTGCCCAAAGACATGTAGTAGCACACATGAAGCACAACTGGCGCTGATTTGTGTTTGTATTAACGGTAAATGAAGATATATGCCATTGTTCATCCGTCTGCAGGCTCTAATGCGTGTCGCGTGTACAACGGCGGTTGCAGCAGCCTCTGTCTGGCCATACCGGGAGGCAGACAATGTGCCTGCGCAGAAGACCAAATACTAGACCCAGCCGACAACACCAGCTGCAAAGGTAGGTGCAAACACGAACGCTTTGTACATGTTTGTGTGTGGGACTGAAGGGTATTTCTCATGGCACCAATTTTGCTCCATTACGTATGCAAGGTTTTACTTCCAATATGTTAGACACGATGAGTCAAGCAGTGTGACTGTGTGCTTTCTTGGAAATGTTTCTCTCTAAAATATTTGAACAAACGCAGACACACAAGAGGCGGCTACAATAACAGCTGCATAATGCAACGTAGTCCAAAACAAATTGCGCAATAAACACCGCCTTTGTGAAGTCTGGAATATTCAAGGTGCTATTTTGCCTTCGCCCAAAGGTGGTGAACAAAATCAAAGATTGCAGTGTTGGTGGAGGTATTTATTGCGGTATTGTCTGTTCTTCAAGTGTACCCCTGATTGCTGTGTAATTACTGGGTAGCTCAGCTTCAGCCCAGTACGGGTGGGTTGGGTTTTGACTGGTGGGTTTCAAATGTTCATATAATTGAGCTTTTCCACAAACCCCGTCCATTGTACTACGGCTTCAAAGCTTTATCCTTTTTCATGACCTCATGACCACATTCTCTTTCTTCCCTCTCCTTTTCCTTCGCAGCCAACCCGTCCTATGTCCCCCCTCCTCAGTGCCAGGCGGGGGAGTTCGCTTGTAAGAACAACCGCTGCATCCAGGAGCGCTGGAAGTGCGACGGAGACAACGACTGTCTGGACAACAGTGATGAGGCTCCCGAGCTGTGTCGTGAGTTGCTGCGCACAAAAACACAAAAAGACTACATCTAACATGGCTCCGAAACGGCTTCCCCTCCCCCTCCTGTCGGTAATGAGTCAGATGACCTCCGGCTGTCTGAATTTGACTGTCTGGTGATGCCAGAATGAAATGAGAGAGCAGATTTTGCAGCGTGTGTTTAGATTTATAAATCCTGTGTATATGTGGGTGCGCGATATGTGAATTTGTGTGCAAAGGAGGAATAATATCTGCGGATCTGGAAAAGCTCTCCGTCTGTCTGTCTGTGGTCAAAGTGCAGACACGTTTCCATTCCAGACGAAACAAACCAGGTCCAGAGCAGCTAGAATATCTGCCCTCTCTTTTACTCATTTGCACCTCACGCCTCTCCACTCTTTCACCTTTCCATTCCCCGACTCTTGTTTCCTTCTTGCCGTTCAATGCGTCCTTTCTTCTCTTCAGACCAGCACACTTGCCCCGCAGACAGATTTAAGTGCAAGAACAACCGCTGCATCCCTATGCGCTGGCTGTGCGACGGCGACAACGACTGCGGGAACGACGAGGACGAATCCAACACCACCTGTTCAGGTACACAAACATACTCCTGTGCTTAAATCTGACAGGTTTTTTGTTGTTGTTGTTGTTGTTGTTTTTTTTTCACTTGTGACATGAGCTCTGCTGTGGTTTCTTGTAGCCCGTACCTGCCCGCCCAATCAGTACTCATGTGCTAGCGGACGCTGCATTCCTATTTCCTGGACATGTGACCTGGATGATGACTGTGGCGACCGCTCAGATGAACCTGCTTCCTGCGGTTGGTCAACTTATTCTCACACTGTAGCTGTTGTTACACATTTTTTATTATCATGTGAATTTACCCCTTTTAGAAGGTATAATCAACAACATGTCTAACTCCATCCACAGCCTATCCCACCTGTTTCCCGCTTACTCAGTTCACCTGCAACAATGGACGCTGCATCAACATTAACTGGCGCTGCGACAATGGTTAGTGTCTTTTTGTTATTCTCTCAACGTCTTTTCCAGTGTGTCGGTGTGCAATGGCAACCCCTCGCTTGCCTTTGCTGCTGTTTGCATGTTTGCAACCAGCCTTATGTTGGCATACGCTCTTCTTTTTGTCATCCTGTGCATTTGTGTGTGTATGTGTGTGTGTGTGTGTGTGTGTATGCGTATGTGTGTGTTTGTGTTTGCATTTGGTTTTGTTGTTCTGTGTCGTGCTCTTCGCCCACTTTGCTGTCTTCCGTTGGTTCTGTCTTTCAGAAAAGGATTGTGGGGACGGCTCTGATGAGTTGAATTGTCCAAACCTGACCGGTTAGTGCATAGATCAACATGCACCACAAACGCCATGATGCTAGCCAAGCTGTAGGACTGGCTCAGAAACAGTTAGGGCTGCTTTTCTGCTAATTGAAAGATGGCCACAAGCTGAGGCCAAAAACTGCTACCATTCATTTAGTGTGCTATACGTGAATTTAAAGTTAAATAAGATTTAATAATACATTTTTCAGTAAAAGCCTGCAAGGTGGCACGGGGATTAGCACCGTCGCCTCGCAGCGAGGTCGCTGGTTTGTGTCCTGGTGAGGACACCCGGGATCTTCCTGTGTGGAGTTTGCATGTTCTCCCCGTGCAGCGTGGGTTCTCTCCGGGTTCTCCGGCTTCCTCCCACAAGGTCCAAAAACATGTTTAGGTTAATTGGTGATTCTAAAATTGTCCATAGGTGTGAATGTCAGTGTGCTTGGTTGTCCGTCTCAAAGTGTAGCCCTGCTATAGACTGGCGACCTGTCCAGGGTGTCCCCTGCCTTCGCCCTAAGTCAGCTGGGTTAGACTCCAGTCCCCCGCAACCCTAGTGAGGATTAAGGTGTATATAGATAATGGATGGTTGGATGGATTATTCAGGAAATCAAATGCAACTTTGAGTGTAGTTGCCTCTGCAAATGAAAAAATGCCACCGATTTAGATTTATCAGGACTCAAGGTTCAATTTGTAAAGAAATACTTTACCTGTACTTATTCTTTCCATAATTGCTATGCAATTAACTTGTATAGAAGCACTAGAAGTTATTTATTAGGTTTTTAGCATTTTACGTTAATATGGGTTATAAAGTGCTAAAGATGCTCTCCTGCCAAGCTCAATGTATCAACTCTGGGTACATTCCCTCATGGTGCATGGTCTGATCTATGCAGTTTCTGTGATTATTTTCACTCTCATCTCTCCTACTCTTTTATTTGTGTTCATTTGTTTTCACTGTCACTGTTTTAATTGTGAAAAGATTAAAGCTATCTCTTCCTGCATATTTATACATGTATATATACATATGAATATTCTCTTTGAGGCAGTGGGCGCCTCATAATTTGAGGGAGTGAGTGTTGCTTGACTACATTTGTTTTTCAGATAATGACTGTGGGGACAACAGTGATGAGGCAGGTTGTAGTCACTCCTGCTCCAGTGCTCAGTTCAAGTGTAACAGCGGCCGCTGCATCCCAGATTACTGGACCTGTGATGGAGATAATGACTGCGGGGACTACAGCGATGAGACCCACGCAAACTGCACCAATCAGGGTCAGTGTCCTAACCTGCTGATCTGGTAGCAGATAGAGACCTTTCACTAAAGCACAGTATGTAGGAAGTTGGAAGTTTAGGAAATCCTTACAATTAAGGTCCACCGTGTTAAACTGTAGTGAATTATTCCTTGGTAATATCAATATGTTAGGATGGAAGTTATCTAGTAAGACACGTCTTGCTACAACTAAACCTTTATGCAATTATGTTCTCATTTCACTGGCTTTAAAACACTGTTGCACAGGCTGGTTACGCCTCGGTGTCGTCTTCTTTTCCTCGTCCGTGTGGCACACGTCCACAACAATGTCATACTCTCTAATTAAGACAGCCTGAAGTCATTTGAAATGTTCACGAAACCTAACATGCAGCCCGGTGTGGTTTTACGACACATTAAAATGAGAAAACACTTAATTACAGTTATCTGTGACGAGAGAACCTGACGAATATCAGTGCTGCGTAAAAATGAGTCGCAGCCGCTGATGGGACCGACTGCCGTTGTTAACAACCTCTAACACGCCCACTAATAATGTGGGATAATGGATTTCTCTTAATCCCAACCTGTTTCCAAATGCGCCTTCAATGGACACGAGAATGCCAAATGAGACAGTGCATAATAGAAGTGCAGAACATAATTCAAGGAAATATGACACCAAGAAGAACTTTATGCAACTAGTCAATGTTAAAAGTTACAGATTGAAGGCCATTATTCACAAACCAATTGCCAGGGGTAGTTATTTTTTACATTGTTTATGAAGCACAACTGTGACAGGTGGTTGTTATTATCATGGGTGGGTGGCTGCATCGCCGCGCTGCTCTGTCATTTATTCCCTGACGTGTACTAAAATCATAGCAAGTATTTACATTTTATTCAGTAGATGTAAGAGTCCTGTTGTCCTTATTAGTCACACTGGCTCCAGTCTAACAGGCACAACCACTGACACTAAATAACTCTCACTCCTGTTTTAAAGTAACTGATGCAATAACTCTTTTAAAAAAAATTAACTCATGACATACTGTAGATATTAATACTGATAATTATGTTTTACAAATTTAATATAACACCAGTGATTCACCATCAGCTTATGTTTGTGAGCAAAGCAATGACCTTCTGGATGCACAAATCTGTCTTTCTCGCTGCTGAGACTTTTTACCATCCAGATTTCTAGGACACAGCTCATTAGTTCATGTTTTAAGTCTTTAGGTGTTGTACATCGTCTGTGCTCAAGGCCATGTGTCCAGGTTTGATTAATGCAGGAGAAGACTGATAACAGTGTCACAGTCTCACAATGTCTTTGTGTCCGCAGCCACGCGTCCGCCTGGAGGTTGTCATACAGATGAGTTTCAGTGTCAGCTGGACGGCCTGTGCATCCCCCTGCGCTGGCGCTGTGATGGAGACACCGACTGTATGGACATGAGTGATGAGAAGAACTGCGAGGGTGTCACGCACATGTGTGATCCGACCGTCAAGTTCGGCTGCAGGGAATCTTGTGAGGAGGCCGTTCTTCAAATGAAGAAATATGGTACATAAAGTTGGCGTAACTGTTTAGTTTTAAAGTAGCCCTGCCTTCTGCCTTCTGCAGCACGCTGTATCAGCAAAGCCTGGGTTTGTGATGGCGACAGTGACTGTGAAGACAACTCAGATGAGGACAACTGCGAGGCACTGGTGTGTAAGCTTTCTCACCACGTGTGTGCCAACGACTCCACCATCTGCCTGCCTGCAGAGAAACTTTGCGATGGCGCTGATGACTGCCCAGATGGCTCCGATGAGAAACTCTGTGGTAAGAAACAACAGCAGTCAGGCTGCGTTTCAGTACAGGGAGCATAAAACAACAAGTACAATTCTGGATCCTAAATCATGACTTTAGTGGTTTCTGTGTAGCTGTACCTCATGCCAGTCTTCTGATTTTCTCTGTTTCGCAGACCTGTGTTCACTGGACAATGGCGACTGCAGCCATAACTGCACAGTGGCTCCCGGGGAAGGTGTGATCTGTTCCTGTCCGCTGGGCATGGAGTTGGGGTCTGACAACAAGACTTGTCAGATCCAGAGCTTCTGTGCCAAACACCTTAAGTGCAGTCAACGCTGCGAACAGGACAAGTTCAGTGTGAAATGTTCATGTTATGAGGGTTGGGAGCTGGAGCCTGACATGGAGAACTGCAAGAGCACGGGTAAGACAAAAGAGAACAGTACACAGCGGGGAGATGGTTGGAGGAAGGTTCAGGAAAAGCCAGCAAATATTTGGTGTACAGTGAAGGATAAAGCTAGAGACACGACCTTGACTAGGCTTTGTCAGGGTTCAAACAGTAGAATTAAGAAGTTTGATGTGGTTTTGGGATGAAGTAAAGGACAGTCAGCCCAAGCAGGAAGCTGTGTGGTTGGAGACGACGCATTGTGCCAAAATTCGATACTGTTTTGGACAATAGACTAAGTGCTGGAGACAGAAAAGCTCATGTGCTGTGAATGCAAGTATGTGATGGGAGAGAAGGTTCACAAAGAAAAGTAAGAACGCCTCAGCAGTGGTTTCAAGCTGCCATTCATATTTTATGAATAGAATCTGAAATTTCAAAGAATAAACTGAAAAGCAAAACTGTTTTTTTTTTTGGTTATTTTTAAAAAAAATACTCATTGAAAGGGCAAGTTGCAAAAAACAGAGACTGCTCAGCCACTTCAAATCAGCTTTGAATTTTATCAGTCACAAAAAGAATATAGTTATCTCCCTGCAGCAACTAGCCAACGAGGAAACATGAATTTATGATGCCGCTCTTCGCTGCCAGGTCTTAGAGACTAACCACCAGCACCCTGTCATTCATCCTGCCGCCTGCCGGGCTGCCTGTTAGTTACAGATAACTCCTGTCTTATTTACACTACGTTTTAATTACCCAGGATTAGAGGCACTTTCAACATAGCCCCCCTTTTATTGGACGAGTCACACACTGCAGCGGAACACGACTGCACTGTTTTCCACGCTGTGCAGCAGAGCCCTACTGCAGTGTTTTGAGTAACAATCAACAGTGACCAAGCACAAGTTTTAACCCTTTGTTAACCCTCCATGGCTCTTCTTTTTAACATGGCTGGTGATGTTCTCCTCTTGATTTCCACAGATCCGTTCAAACCCTTCATTATTTTTTCAAACCGCCATGAGATCCGCCGCATTGATCTGAATAAGGGAGAGTTCAGCGTGTTGGTGCCTGGCCTGAGAAACACCATTGCGCTGGACTTCCATCTCAACCAGAGTGCCCTCTATTGGACTGACGTTGTGGAGGATAAGATCTATCGGGGAAAGTTGTCTGAGAATGGGGGTGAGCATTTTTAACACAATCATTGTTTGATTTATAGTCTGAAAATCGAGGATCACATACATTTCTTTTGGAGCTTTCAACTACATAGCATTGTCTTCATCCAAGGGTGGCAATTAGCAATGGCAGTTTTGACTGTTCTATTGTATTGGTTTGGGTACATTTGGTACTAATGTGAGTGTGCGATGTTTTTGAGTGTTGTGTGAATCGGTGATTGGATGTTGTTGTGTGAGTGATGTACATTGTTTTAGTTATTTATTCTCTTGTTTATGAGTCCGTGTCCTGACTGTGCACCTTAATTTTGTTGTACAAGCGTGGATAGTGACAATGAAGTGTCTTGAGTCTTGAATCTAGAGCCAGACCAATACTCGAATACTAGATTCAAGACAGTATAGTGGAGTATGTGTACCAACTTTCCAGCAGTGTACTTCAAAAGCCAGTTAGCAACTTACCATCAAGATACTGACTGACTCGGCACAGCTGGGTGCTCAGCTGTGATATGTGCTCTGCTACATGTGCTGCTGACAATGTTGAAATGATCGAAAACCATGGAGTCAAAGCACGCTTTGCTGGACACACGACTAGTCTGTAAGGACACCATTTCTCAAGTCCCCCATATCAAGCATATCTGTCTGCATTTTGTTTAGTAAAAACAAAAAGCTGACTGATATATCAGTTTGGATTTAGAGACAATGACATTTACATCAGTGGACATCAGGAAATTCACACTACATTTGCTTTTATGACTCAAAGAGTTCTGTCAGACAAAATTAAGATTGACATGTGGAGTTTTGGAATACAAGTGGATTTCTGTTAAAGAATATCAAGAAGTGCTGAGAGCATGTTAGTTTCATTAGATTAAATTAAACCTGGACACAGTGGAATTACTTCTGTTGTGATCTGTTTATTGAAAATTTATTAATGACAATTCTGTTGTGCCTAAAATGTTTTTGACACTACGTAGCAGCAAAGACTACCCTGCAAAAACAGATTGTTTGTGTTACTTTGGTGTATAGTGTGAACAGCTGTGCTCTGGGTGCTTTTTGTTTATGAAAAATCTCATGTGGCATCACAAAGACCAGACCAGTCAGTCATGACCTGTGGCAGCAATCATGAGGAAATCATGTGTACAAGTCTGTTATTAAATGTGTAGTATTACTGTGTACGTGGTTGTTGTGTGCCATGGCATAGTCTATAGGCTACATACAGTAAGTATGTGTTTTTATTGTTCCAGACAGAATAATGACTCGCCTCCAATAATTAGACTCGTCCGTCTGCTTAGGGACCTAATGGAAAATGAAAGGGTTTGAAAGAGGCTGGAAAAAGTGTCTCTTTAGCCCAGCAAGGCACCACATATTTAGCTTTTAAGCCCCATTCTGTAATTGTCGTATCACACCCCCTGCTGAGCCACTACTGTATTTATCTCTGTTTTCATTTATTCTACTGACATGCATTTTCTTCCCAACATAGCATCTAACCATTTGATTAAAAGAATTACAGTGTGTGATGCAATTTTAACTGTGAAACCAAATAGCTTGATTACATTTACATAATTTGTAAATACCAAAGCCGAGCGGATCAGTGCTTCGGGTTACAGCACAATCTGAAATGTTGTCATCAGCAAATCCCAGCCGGCGAAGCCTTTAACCGTACATATTAAAATACTGTGTGAATTGTACTGTAAGAAACTTAAGTATCCCAAGGGAATGTTTATTTTGTTGGGTAGTAAGAAGGAATATTAGGTAATCAGATCTACAGTGCAGTTTTAAATGAAGGTGGATCATATTAAAACATTCTACCCAACATCCCGTTTCTTCTGTCTTATCTACTATATAGATGGATCGAAAAAAAGATCGATTGAGGTCGAATAAGACGGTTTACTAAACACACAAAATGAACTATAAGATGTCTCTTCTGTCTGCTTCATCTGTTCCTGTAGCTTTAACCAGCTTTGATGTGGTAATCCAGTATGGCCTAGCTACACCCGAGGGTCTGGCAGTGGACTGGATTGCAGGAAACATTTACTGGGTGGAAAGCAACCTGGATCAGATAGAAGTGGCCAAGTTGGACGGCACCATGAGGACCACACTACTGGCTGGGGAGGTGGAGCACCCTCGAGCTATTGCTCTTGACCCGCGGGATGGGTAACTGCTGCCCTGCTTATTGAAATTCATGCTCATATTATACTTATTTACAACAAAATAATGTTTTGGCACAGTAGATATGGGACTGATTGTGAACCTTCTGTACTTTGCTGTGTGAATAACTGCACGTCCACGGTACTGCAGGATACTCTTCTGGACAGACTGGGATGCCAGTTTGCCGAGGATTGAAGCTGCATCCATGAGTGGAGAGGGCAGGAAGACCATCCATAAAGAAACTGGCAATGGAGGCTGGCCAAATGGACTCACTGTGGATTATCTAGAGAGGCGCATCCTTTGGATCGATGCCAGGTCATACAGAGGACAAAGACATGAACACACTCACACGAATGCGTCCTCATATAGTACCTCACAGTTATACCCAGAAATGTAACTAAGAATTGTTCTGTGCACAGGTCGGATGCCATTTATTCAGCCAAGTATGATGGTTCTGGACTAATTGAGGTTCTGAGGGGCCACGAGTATCTGTCTCATCCATTTGCCGTCACCATGTATGGTGGAGAGGTTTACTGGACGGACTGGAGGACCAACACCCTGGCCAAGGCGAACAAATGGACTGGAAGCAATGTCACTGTGGTGCAGAGAACCAACACACAACCTTTTGACCTTCAGGTCTACCATCCATCCAGACAGCCGCAGGGTAA
>NW_007577782.1:469545-505204 GCF_000690725.1 Stegastes partitus
GGGACATTTTACCAAACATTAGTATTTCTGTATTTATATTCTTGACCCAGCAGATTTTGTCATATTTCCAGAAGACCTACAATAAATCTATGAAAGAACCAGAATGCATGATTGCTTTTTGTGACAAAGACACATGCTTCAATCATTTCATCATTGAAAATTAAAGAGTAATTGGAAACTCCAGACTGCAATATATCACAGCATGGTCTTTACAAGTGTATGTGAACTTTTGTTCACAACTTACAATCCTTTTGAATATTACATGAGATGATTTATGAAATATGTATGTCTACTTACTCCTCCCCAGCTCCTAACCCATGTGCAGCTAAAGATGGCAAGGAGCCCTGCTCTCATCTGTGTCTCATCAACTACAATCAGACGTTCTCCTGCGCTTGTCCTCACCTCATGAAGCTGGGCCCCGACAAACGTACTTGTTATGGTAAGCTTGAACACACTTGCATTAATACAGTCTCTGTAAAACAAAAAACATGCTCTTTGATTCCACAATTTTCCCCTCTTCTTGTCTTGGCAAAACTGTTGTTAAATGCCACAGTCTAATCATTGTCCTTGCAGAATTGTTTATTTACATTTTTGTCTGGTGTGTGTGTGTGTGTGTGTGTGTGTGTGTGTGAGAAAGAGAAGGAAAGAGACGATTAAACAATAGACTTTTTTTTACTTTGAGGTGCTATTGCTGTGACAGCTTTGGAGCGTACTGAAGTGTCTTTCTGTGAAAAGTGAGAGCGGGCCTGTTTATTCAGTGTGTGAGTTTAGTATTCAGGGCAGCACTTTCTATTATCTTCAGGGGTAATGGAATGGAGAGCCCCATTCTGTCTGATGCAGGCATCAGCCACAACCCTCCACATCCACCTCCGAGTCTGGCCCAGCAGATACAGCCTGACACCGTCATTACTGCGCGCTCTCTCTTTCTCCTTCCCTTTTTTCCTGTCTATCATTTAAGCTGCCCACAGTTAAATGATTGTTGACTGTTGAGACCAATGCAATTGAAATGTATCTGCACTGATTCAATTCACTCTCGCTGTCATGGCCGTGCTATTGAGTTAGCCATCCAGACACAGTCATTAGAGTCAAAGATGCAATTGGATTAACTGTTTGTTCAAGTGGTAGGGATAATGCTCAGATGCACTCATCCATGCTGCGACCATCTATCCACAACTCTGGCATTAGTGTGCAGTCATGCTTTCGACTTCAGACTCGAAGCTGCATTTACCTCCTGATTACTCACATCGAATACTGAAGGATGTCAATGTCTTGTCTCCCCCTGCAGAGTCCCGTCAGTTTTTGCTGTACGCTCGACAGATAGAGATCAGAGGAGTGGACATCGACAACCCATATTACAACTACATTATCTCCTTCACTGTTCCGGACATCGACAACGTGACTGTGGTGGACTACGATGCTCTGGAGCATCGTATCTACTGGTCAGACGTCCGCACCCAGACTATCAAGAGAGCTTTCATCAATGGCACTGGAGTCGAAACTGTGGTTTCTGCCGGTACGGAGGAGGCAACACGATAAAATACAGACCATCATTAAAAGGCTCATTGTTTTATATTTGATTGGGGGAAGCAGGTTGATTTCATTCAGTCCTTCATTCATTGAATTTTCAAACTCTGAATGCATTGAAGTATCGATTCCTCATTTACAATGTAGCCGAGTTAGAAAACAAAAGATGTAGGCACATAAATAATAAAATTGGAATCCAATAGCAGTAAAAATATTAAAAGGCAAAGTTAGTTCAATAGTAAAAAAAAAACAACAAAAAATACATTATAAATAAACCAAAACAAGAGCAGCTGAATGTAAAATAAGATTAAATTAAAACCTGAATTGCCCTAAGGATAAAAATGCTTTAGATTGTTCTGCAGATTATTCGAGGTTGCAGGGAGACAAAAAGTTAAACTTTCCAAGCTCAGTTAAAATAAACAGATTAAGCAACAGGTAATATGATTAAAACCAGATTTTGACCAAAACTAAATTACTTGTTACAAGAAGACGATTTCTATTCAAGTCCAGTCCAAAAGGCCTACTTGCAACAAAGAAGTTCAGCTGTGATTTCCCTGTTATCCTACAAAGTAACGTATAAAACAATAAATGGACAATTGACCATGCAACCTTTCTCAGATCTTAGCATTTAACCTTTTTTTAAAAAAATCTCTTTTATTTATTTATTGGTTTTAACTAAAAATAAGCCCTATCCCCAGATTTACTTGGAAAAAAAGAACAAAAGAGGTTTAGCTATAGTACACATTTTATTTTGTGTTTGTTTAGTTTGCCAAGGCACACACATCCAATCATAGATTATTAACTATATCTAGGTGCTGCAGGCCTTTCAGTCTTTTTTTGGACATGTAGATACTGCAGGAAAGCTAAAGAGTGTGGATGTGTCGTGTCTTTTTAACTGGAATACTTCTTAGTTTCTGGATGGATGATTCACCAAACCACCAAGTGCCCATTTAAGACCTTTTTACATGGTCTTTATGTGAAAACAAGTGAGCTGAAAAAAATTTAAACAGTCCACAAGTTAGCATTAATAGGTAACCATATAAGAAAATCTGTTATTGACAACCTGCAGTTCAGCCAATAATATCAATGTTTGAAACAACTTCTTTGACTGTTGACTGTGTAAAATCAAAGACCATTTGTTTCACAAGTTACTATGAATACCAGTAAATCTATTGTCATTTGAACTTTCTTTAATTCTAAAACTACAAGGTTAATCAGTGAGTCTGTGTGTATTTTTACCTTTTATCAGACCTGCCCAACACTCACGGCCTGGCAGTCGACTGGGTGTCCAGGAACCTGTTCTGGACCAGTTATGATGCCAACAAGAAACAGATTAATGTTGCCAGACTGGATGGTTCCTTCAAAAATGCGGTCATCCAGGGCTTGGACAAACCACACTGTCTAGTGCTGCATCCAATACTGGGGTTAGTTCTTCGCACACACACACGGGTACACAAACCATAAAGCTGTCACAGTTAGTCAGACTGAAGCTTTCAGAAACTGCTCTCAGACACCCTCCTGATTTCACCTATAACCCACAACACATACACAGAGAAGTGCACACACGCAAACATACAGTGTCTGGCTGTCAGGTTCGCCTCTGTATGCAGTCAAAGTAATTTGGCGTCGATGGTTGCTGACCTCTGAGTGTTTTGTCACTCAGGAAGTGGTTCCAATTTTTTTTCTCCCCTCGTGTCATCTTTCTCCTCTCTTGCTCTTTTTCTTCTCCGTTGCTCTATTTCTATCTCGAAAGTTTCTGCACTCAGATAGACTATCTATGAATTATTTACTGCCAGTGTCTCTGTTGCTTTCTGTAGTTATTTCTGTTCTCTTCAGTTTCTTCTGTGTTTATCCTACATCCTGTCCCCTCCTGCTATGCTTTACAAATGTCAATTTTTTCTCCCTCCTGCCTTCCCTCCTCAAACTTCATGTTCCTTAGGTCCAAACAGAACCTGGCCTGGTCTCTCCTCAATCCAGCAGAGCAGAGATAAACCATCTGTATTTATATTTTCAGTTTTCATTCTGCAAAGGAATATCAAGTTGAGAAATGTCCCTTGCCGTCTTGCGATTTTTCTGTGTACTCCTTCCTCTCTTTGAAGGACTTAGCCTACTTAAGCGGAGGAATGTTTCCGATCTGAGCATTGTTGGCGTGAGGGAAAATGAGAAGCAGATGCTCCATCCATATGCTGGGGCTGTCTCCTTTTTCTGGCACACAAACACACTGACCCCACCAAGAGTGGGCGGGGTCAAAGAGAGTTGGGAAGGAACCAACTCTGTGTGCGCGCAAAAAAACACGACAATGTGGGAGCCTAAATGCTTCAGAGGCTTTATTTAAAGGCATGTTAACAAACAAACGAAGGGTGTGGTGGATGTGGTCGGATTTAGCAGGAAGTGGACGATGGGGCAGAAGGGAGATACCCTTTAAACATAGAACGCATGCAGTCTAAACACAGTGACACACAATCGCATAGTATTGTATACTCTGCATATGTGTGCATATGTGTTTTCACTCAGGTTTTTGACCAGTTTGAGGCTCTGGAAGCTTGAAAGCAAAAGAGAGAGAGGTATTTACATGGTGTTGAAGAGTAAGGGTGTCAGGGATGGATGATCAGGACATTTATCAGCTGCTGAATTAAGTCTATTTTCTCTATTGTCCAGTTTACCAGCTTTGTTTCTGCTTCACCCACCATCATCACCTTCTGTTGCCTTGATTGGGCCTTGAACTGAAAACAACAGATTGTATTCTAAGAAAAAAAAAGTCCTCTAAACCTCACATATGGTTTGGTATTATTCACACACCAGATGCTCCACAGATTCTACATTATTTTGTTATTACCATTGTTCCTGCTTTATTTAACCACTGGGCTCAAGTTCAATTTTTAAGGATAAAACCCATTTAATCACGTCTAGCATACAACAGCAAAACAAGCATCAAAAATGTGGGCACAGGTGAACACTTGTAAAGGCAAACTTCCCACAATGAAACAACAACAAAAAAAAAGTTGTGAAACATCAGATAATAAAGCCTATAAATCCCCATTCCATTCTTTTCATTCAAAAGGTGCATGGTACCTGAATCAAGTTCTTTAAAGATTAGGGTGCATGTTCAGTTTTGGATACCTAAGGTTAAATATTATTGGAATGTGTGTAATTGTAAGATTCATATGAGAGATTTGAGCTGCAGTATGACACAAAATTAAAGACAGTAAGTTATTTTTTCCAATCATGTGAATCTTGAATGTGGCACTTTGTTTGGTCCAAATAGTGAAAATGATGCTGAAATTTGTTACTGTCTTGCCTCCATCAGGAAGCTGTACTGGACAGACGGGGACAACATCAGCATGGCCAACACAGATGGCAGCAACCGCAGCGTCCTGTTCACCAACCAGAAAGGCCCCGCCGGTGAGCAGCACACTGTACCTCTTTTTGTGCGACTGCATTACGAGACAGCACACCCTGGTGACAGGGCAGGCGATTACACATCTGCTCTGTCTTTGTTTTCCAGGCCTCTCCATTGATTTTGATACCGAGCAGCTTTACTGGATAAGCTCGGGAAACAGCACCATCAACCGCTGTAAACTGGATGGCTCTGGACTGGAGGTGTTGGAAGGGGTCAAAGGAAAGCTGACCAAGGCGACGGCTCTGGCCATCATGGGTAGGTCTCCAGAAAGTGTTCCAACATATTTGATTTTTTGATCACTGAACAGGAACTGGCCGTGCATGTGAAAAGCTGCATTTGTTAATATTGTTCTTCTAATGGAAAACATTAATCATCTTGTCGTGCATTGTGTCCTTTAGGAGAAAAGTTGTGGTGGGCAGACCAAGGAACTGACCAGATAGGAACCTGCGACAAGAAAGATGGTGGCAACTGGAAAATCCTGAGGAACAGCACTTCTCCCATGATGCACATGAAAATCTACAATGAAACTGTGCAGAAAGGTGCATATCTCGCTCTCATATGCCAGCTTTCTTTTTCTCAGCCAGCGCAAAATTTGCTTTTGTTAAATTGCTCTGCAAAAAAAAAAAGGGGAAGAAAATATGTCCTTGTCTCATTGAAGGTCTGTTTTGCAGGCTGCATGTAGCCTGTTTATCCAAAGCACATCTGTTTATGTCTCCGTTGCTCGTCTTTGATTTGTTTTGTGTATTTGTTCTCGTGCTTTTGTGTTCCCAGGCAGCAATCTTTGCAGCAATAACAATGGAGACTGTTCCCAGCTGTGTCTCCCCACCTCCCCGACCACCAGAGCCTGCATGTGCACTGCAGGATACAGCCTGCGCAGAGGGCAGCAGTCTTGTGAGGGTACGACACATTCGTGCACATGCTGCATTCTTGATTTGAGCCAAAAATTTGGATTGATGAAAATGATAATAATGGAAACCCAAACTTTTTAAGAAGTCAAAGTATGAAAGTTTCTTTGTTTGTTGTAGGCGTGGGCTCTTTCCTGCTGTACTCGGTGCATGAGGGCATTCGTGGTATTCCCTTGGACCCGTCAGACAAATCTGATGCTCTGGTACCAGTGTCAGGCACCTCCCTCGCTGTGGGCATAGATTTCCATGCTGGTAAGATTTTTTTTCCAACATGTGTTTTTTGTTTTTCTTTTGTTTGTTTGTTTTTTTCTAATGCTTGATGAGCAAAACAAATTCACCACTACATGAAGGGTGTGCTACTGTATAAGGTTACTGAAAGGTTCTTTCAGTTCAACATGCTTTCGCTCATTTCCACAGACAATGACACTATCTACTGGGTGGACATGGGCCTGAGCACCATCAGCAGGGCCAAGAGAGACCAGACCTGGAGAGAGGACGTGGTCACTAATGGCATTGGCAGGGTCGAGGGCATCGCTGTTGACTGGATAGCTGGTGAGAGACGCTATAGACACATATGCCTACTGTTAGTTAACCCTTCATAGGGCACTCCTTGAAATACTTGGAAAATGAAAATTTCAACCCTAGGGTGTTATTGAAGGATATTTCAAGATATTTTTTACTTTTGTGACTTTAAAAAAAACAAAAAAAAAACTTGCAAATCAAGATTAATAAAGTTACTATTTATAGTAACTCATCCATCTATGTTTTTTTTGTTTTTTTAAAAAAAGGGAATTTATAATAAATAAAAGAAAAAGCAACAAACTGCAAAAAACATTTATTTAGAAACATTTTAGTTTCAGGTAATGATACTTACACAACCACTAACAAAGTATTTATAATGTTCAAGTTCAAGTTCATTTAGTATCATTTTTCTTGGGGTAGTGGTATTGCCATTGGTATTGGTAGTGACATTTTTCGTACGGTAGTGATATTGGCACTAATATAAAAACTAAATCAAAGTGCACATGGTTCTTCAGCCTCAAGAAGAGGCACAGTGTGGACATATTGAACGTCCAAGGAAGTTACCAAATATGGTCACTTGCCCCATAAAGGGTTCATTTAAACAGTATCAATAATACATGCTGATGAATTGTGTTTCATTCTTGCACATACTGTCTGACACTACTAAAAGCAATAAAGTGAACCTGTTGTACTAACTACACAAAACAGGAATGAACAGCCATAGGAGAAAAATAAGTATTTTTTAGGTAAATTAACATCAAAAAGGAGGGTAAACAAGACTTATTTCTGCCCACTATGCATGATTCATGTGCACAAGATCTGCCAGCACTTCATTGTTTCCCCATTACCTCCACAGGAAACATCTACTGGACAGATCAAGGCTTCGATGTGATCGAGGTGGCCAGACTGAATGGTTCCTTCCGCTATGTGGTGATCTCCCAGGGCCTGGACAAGCCTCGTGCCATCACTGTGCATCCTGAGAAAGGGTGAGAGGAAAAAAACACTGCATCAAAGCTCCTACTTTTACCTTATCCTTCTGTAATTTGTCTCAGTATTGATTACTGAGGAAGTTATCTCCATGCTTTGCCGTGTTTGTGTTTGTGCGAGCAGCTACCTGTTTTGGACAGAGTGGGGCCAGTATCCCCGTATCGAGCGGTCTCGCCTGGATGGCTCGCAGAGGGCTGTCCTGGTCAATGTCAGCATCAGCTGGCCCAACGGCATCTCCATCGACTATGAGGTGTGTTGCAACGGAATATTTTTCAATCATTGTCACTGACTTGCAATGCAGAGGATGGATATAGCGTCACAGCAGCCATGCATCCAATATTGCTTTGTGTGCATGTAGGAGGGTCTGCTGTACTGGTGTGATGCCAGGACGGACAAGATTGAACGCATTAACCTGGAGACTGGAGAAAACAGGGAAGTGGTGCTGGCCAACAACAACATGGACATGTTCTCTGTGTCTGTTTTCGAGAGCTACATCTATTGGAGTGACAGGTCAGATATACCACGCTTCTCCTCGCTTTTGTTTTTTTCTTGTGAGTGATACACGCCCACAGTGTTTTTCATATCTATAAGCTTCAGCCTCAGTCTAATGCTGCTTATCTGTCTGCTTTGATCCAGGACGCATGCCAACGGCTCCATAAAAAGAGGCAGCAAGGACAATGCCACAGACTCTGTGTCTCTGAGGACTGGTATTGGGGTGCAACTCAAAGACATCAAGGTCTTCAACAGGGCAAGACAGCAAGGTAAGCAAAGTCTGCTTTTAAATGCAAGAGTAGCACATCGTTCACATTTTTACGTAACTTGGGTTCCATAAAATATTTAATTTGACATGTTTGCTCCAGTGACACAGCATTTTTTATTTATTTTTTTAATCTATCTGCAGGAACAAATGTGTGCAAAGACAACAATGGCGGGTGTCAGCAGCTTTGCCTTTTCCGGGGCAATGGACAGCGTACGTGTGCCTGCGCTCATGGCATGCTGGCCGAAGACGGCCGCGGCTGCCGCGACTACGATGGCTACCTTCTCTACTCAGAGCGCACCATACTAAAGAGTGTCCACCTGTCGGATGAAAACAACCTCAACGCGCCAATAAAACCGTTCGAGGACCCCGAGCACATGAAGAACGTCATTGCGCTCACTTTTGACTACAGAGGAGGTGGAGGGAAAGGAGCGAACCGCATCTTCTTCAGTGATATTCATTTTGGCAACATCCAGCAGATCAGCGATGATGGATCAGACCGCAAGACAGTAGTCGAGAGTGAGTTTTTCATGTTCTTAAGTTTGTTTGTTTTGTTCAGTCAGCTTCACACCAGCATATTACCCACTTTATCTACTCTGTATTCCTCCTCCCATAGTTGATAAGGACCTTGTCATTAGTTAATTAATTTATGGTTGCTACACTTTTTTATGAATAACAAAAAACCTGAGTCATAAACATTAGACCCCTAGTGAGAAAATGAGGAAGAAAGCTGCTGGATTTTCCCAAAATACTCCCACTCATCTAAACAGAAGCAGCAAGTTTTAATTCTGTAGTTGTAGCCAAACTAGAAACAGAAGGAAATGGCTTTTTTTTTTTATCTGCACAGACTGTATACCAACGTAAACAGGCCCAGAGACAGATAGACCTTCATTCGCCTTATCTCAGCGCAACAAAACACAGGTGCACTATTAATGTTTTACCAAAGTGCCTTTACTTTAATCTGTTTTACAAGGAATGTGTGATTCAGGATTGTTTCTGCCACTGTGCTTGTAGAGCAGCAACTCCCAAGGCAAACTTTGATCTTCTTGTACAATATCCAGACTAACAGAGAATGTTGTGAAAGAAGCAAAGGTTTTGAATGTCCCTGTAAGTGCTGCTGTTCTGCTTAAGTGGACTTTCCTCATAAGAGTAATGGTTTTGTCCATTTTATGTAGGAGTCTTTCAGCGGCTCAGCTTGTAATTTCTTTTTTTATTGTAACTCCCAGCTGCCAGGATTGGTTCAGAGTTTTGTCAGGTAATCAGTTTTATCAAGGTAGTTGCTTAAAGTAATACTGTCAGACAGCAGCCATAACCACAGCCCCGCTGGCTCTTTGCCCATCCCTCTTGAACAGCCTCAGTACGTCCTGTCTGAACTTTTGGGACATCAGCACATAGAGGATGGGGTTCATCACTGTAGAGGAGGTTGCCATGAGACGCGCGAACACGCTGAAGGGGCCGTAACGTGGTGAGGTTCCAGTGGCCCCTGAGCTGTTATTCGCCAGTAAGGCCAGCGTTAGGCCGTAGGATGGCAGCCAGCACACGGTGAAAGCCAGCACCAGCATGGCTGACGTCTGGGTCACTTTGCTCTGGTAGCGCTCCACTTGGGGCGTCCTGCCGCCTTGTTGACTCCCCCACAGGAACACATAGATGCTGCCGTACGCCACTGCAATGATAACCAGTGGGAACAAGAAGGCCACGAGGAAGTGAACCAGTCCGTAGATCAACTGGTCTCGGTCAGACTGGAGAGCAAAGCAACTGAGGCCGTCGGGGGCTTTTCGCGGCATTCCAACAGTGCGGAAAACCAGCTGGGGAGCCGCGAGGCACAAAGCTGGAAGCCAGAGCAGTGCGGCGGTCACAGACACCCGGCGAGGAGTGAGGAGGGAGAAAGCTCTGGTAGGCTTCACCACAGTCAGATAGCGAGACACGGCGAGGGTGGCCAGAGTGAACACGCTGGCCGAGGTGCAGGCTGAGCCCAAGAAGCCCACTATACGACACATGACGTCCCCGAATGGCCAGTGCTGCATGGCTATGGTAACGGTGTGGAAGGGAAGCATGGAGAGCAAAATCAGGTCTGCAACACTCAGAGCTAGTAGGAGGATGTCCGTGCCTGTGCCGCTCCTGGAGCTTTGGGGAGACTGTGTAGCACGCGCCACCCCTCTCCTCCATCGTCCACACAAGATCATCATCACCAGGGTGTGCCCACAAACCCCCAGGACCAGAATCAGCACGTCCAGTATCGGGACCAGGACCCTTTCCACATCGCCCTGCCCAGTGTCACTGCTGTTCCCCATTGGATCCTCTAAATCTGTAGAGTTCAACAACAGAAGCACCCTGCCTTCCGTTCCGTTCATTCGGCTGCTGTTGAAACACAGTTTGTCTTTTGTGGGGTCAGTATGCTTAAGCCAGTCATAAAACTACTGATAATACATGCGGAAATTATGATGCACACTGTGATTAAATAGGAGTGTGCTGACAAATAACATTACACAGACTTCTAGGCATTTAAGGGTTTTGAAGACATTAACAAAAAACACATTACGTACATTAATGTTTCTTTTGGCACCAGGAAAATGGCATTCCTGTTTAAAAGCTGTCATTCAAAACACATCAAGTCCTTGATCATTTTTACATTTTTGCTGCCTTCCAATCAAGCCATTTCAGTCTTCGCAATCAGCTCCACCTTATTGGCTGGGGGGTGGTAGAAGGAACAAAGTAACCACGCCGCTGAGGTCAAGGCACTCCCGTTTTCTCAGCTGCTCTGGTGTTCATCCTCCCCCTCGGACTCCTGTGCGGGGCAGACGAGTGTCGAGAGTTAAACGCTGGAGCTCGTGTGTGATTTCCTGTCACCTCAGAGCAGGCGGCTACTCCACATGACACCTCAATCGGGCCCTGTCCTCATCAGTCCACAATCAGCAGTCCTTCTGCCACCAAGAAAGGGATCTCCTGAGAAACACAATGGTAGCGGAGCTGGAATCAGAGAGGTGAATAGCTCGACAGCATGAGAGGATAAAACTGAGTAAACGGTAGGTGAACTCTGGACTGACTATGATAGAGCAGGACGGAGATGGGCTGGCCAGCTCTCTGTGGGAGGGCTTAATGAGGCCAAACATAGGCTCATTCTTAAGCACCGTTGTTTCTGGGTGTTTTTTCTGAAGGCATCTGTACATTTTCTGAAAGTGCTGTCCCTGCACACTCGTAAATACACACAGATACAGTATATATACAAAGAGAGACAGACTGAAATAGTGTTTGCCTTCAGAATTATTGACTAGAGGTAATTATTGACTGCCAGCCAGATAGCAAGCACTCAGCTGCTATAACGCCTACTGCAGATTACTGCAATAAAATCAGTGTCAGTGTAACCACCTGAGCTCAAGAGCCATAAATTTAGCTCATCTGTATTATTCTGAAGAGCAGGTGAATATGTACAGAAATCTAGATAGGCTTAGGTCAACAGCAATGTGGAGATAAACTGAAGTAAACAGCAAGATTTTGAGTGGAAGGTGCTGAAAGCTCGAGATTTACAATTCATTAACAGCACTAAAGAAAGAGGAAATAGGGGTGAATGGATTTCATGTTGCTCTCCATCGATTTTTTAGGGCATTGATTTATGAGTGCGAGAAGCAGAGGGGAGTTGTTTTTGTGTGCTGCATGGCTTTGCTTGGTTTTCCAGGCGCTTTGCTTCGTTCAGAATCTCGTAGCATGCACCGGACAAATGATGATTCATGCCCATGGTGTTGCACTGGAGATATTGAGGTGTCGTGTTAAGTGTCCCACCTGGTGGTGAACCTGGCTGTGTCTTGGGTTGCAGCTGTGATAGAGTGAGATCATGTCCAGTCCTGGAAAAGGTCGCTTTAATCATCAGACATTCACTGTTCCATTGCAGTAATGGTAACACGAAGATGACTATTACCGGTTGTTTGGTATTAGAGCGATCTCACTCTTAGTGAAGCACACATACTGCGTGTGTGTGTGTGTGTGTGTGTGTGTGTGTGTGTGTGTGTGTGTGTGTGTGTGTGTTCATGTTTCGTTTCTCAGCAGCAGAGCAGCTGTTGTCTATCTGCTGCTACAAAACTTCCTCCATCTTGGCTGACTCATGTCTGTCCTCTGGCCTTGTAGCATAAAGCTCACAACCTTGTACTCGTTTCGAGGCTTTGGTGCAGAAAAATGACCTCTTGCTTCTCATCTGTTGATGAGGTAGTGCTATGGAAAGTAATATGCTAGCCGGTAACTGTTATTGTGACCTTTTTACTGAGCTATTTGCTGGATAAAAGCCTTGAATCACACAGTGTTCTTGGTCATTAATACCAAGCTGTCATGTCCAGAGCCCTGACTCTGTGCTGCCACACAGCAGCCTGCCAACACTGAGATGCTGCCAGATGGTCTACGCTTGGCCTTTTAACATTAAACTGGGATTGACGTTCTTCTTTTCATTCCTCTCCTTTCTCCTCTTTCTTCTCCCTCCTTTTGTTTTTTGTCTCTCCATTCATTATGATCTTCCACTCTCTTTCCGATATTCACTCCATTCCTTCCATTCTTTTTTCAGACGTGGGCTCAGTGGAGGGTTTGGCCTACCACCGGGGCTGGGACATGTTGTATTGGACCAGTTATACTACCTCAACCATCACCCGCCACACTGTGGATCAGAGCCGCTGGGGTGCCGTTGACCGGCACACTGTGGTCACCATGTCGGGAGACGATCACCCAAGAGCCTTTGTCCTTGATGAGTGTCAGAGGTTCGAAATGAATAAGTTGCTAATATCACTAAACTTCAACCTTGCACCTCTTCATATCACTGATTAATCTTCTGTCCTGCAGCCTGATGTTCTGGACCAACTGGAACGAGCAGTCTCCCAGCATCATGCGCGCCACGCTGTCCGGTGCCAATGTCCTTGTAATCATCGGCACAGACATCAGAACCCCTAACGGCCTGGCCATAGACCACCGTGCTGAAAAGCTGTATTTCTCTGATGCCACACTCGACAAGATCGAGCGCTGCGAGTACGACGGTAGTCGGCGCTACGTGAGTGACATAAACACTTCATGCAAATGTTTGTGCTGCTGTGTGCCGTCAGTCTGTTTATCCCTTCACGTTTGTTGCGAGGCTGAGATTTCTTGAATGTGTGAGGGTCATGGCTGTGACTGTGCTTCCCCCTGCAGGTGGTGCTGAAAAATGAGCCGGTTCATCCCTTCGGCCTGGCTGTGTACGGAGACTACATCTTCTGGACCGACTGGGTGAGGAGGGCCGTGCTTCGAGCTGACAAATACACAGGTGGAGACATGAAGGTGCTGCGCGCTGACATCCCTCAGCAGCCAATGGGCATCGTCGCGGTGGCCAACGACACTAATAGCTGTGAGTTTTTTCCTCAACGTGAAACATTCAAGCGGTTGTGTGAAGCGTGAGGGGCGTGACGAACAAATACTGACATCTTGTGTAGGACTGCGTCATATGGATAAACTGCTTTATCATCGTGCAGTATTTGATAGTTTATGAATGCAAATGCGATTTTGTAATTTTTTTCGTTTGCTACTAATTAAATGTAGTCAAGACATTTGAAGTCCACTGTAATAATTACAAAGATAAATTAAGCTATAAATTGAGTCATTGCTGTTATCCAGTTCAACACATTTATCTGCAGTATTTTACACAATGGACATCCAAATTTTCTTTAATTAACAAAAAAAAAAAGTTTAAGTGGTTTGACATGTAAAGCCATAAAAATGGCATATATATGGCTGTTGAAAAAATTTACATCATCTCATGTTGCACTAATGCACTTAAAAAATGCATAGAGCTTCAACTAGTGAAATAGATCAGCACTGCTTTTTAACTTTGTAAGATGAGAAATCATTTGGAAGGCAGAACTTGAGGTAATATCTTGAATTTTTTACCTCTTTTCCTTTTCTCATTTTGTTCTACTCCTGCCATTGTCCCTATCCCTCTAAATCAATTCACTCTTGCATTTTTTATTTTTTTTTGTTCTCTACCATATTTTCTCCCTCAAGTTGCCTCATTCAGTAAACTCTCCCACACTCCAATACCCACAGCGACCACGCAAGCCGGGAGCCTGCTGTAACAGCTGCAAATCCTATTTAGATTGAGTCACATTGAATTATGCATACAGCTGAGGCACAGCCATTGCCTCATTTATGCAGGCGTATCTGTCTGCTGATGTGGATGCACATGAAGGGAGAGTATGTGTTTTGTTTGTTTGTGTGTCGGGAGCTCGGCTGGAAGGTCAGAGATTCTCAATCAGATGCGTATTAATATGTGCAGGTTTGTGTGGCTAACTTTCCTCGCGTCCGCACAGGTGAGTTCTCTCTGTGCCGTGTTAACAATGGAGGATGTCAGGACCTGTGTTTGCTGACCTCTGAAGGAAGGGTCAACTGCAGCTGCCGGGGTGACAGGAAGCTTTTGGAAGACAACACCTGCATAGGTAATGCAAGGATTCCTAAAAAAAAAACAAAAACAAGTCTGCCTTAGAAAACTTTCTCGAGATGGCGGAGAGGTGATAGCAAAAAAAAAAGTTTTAGTCAATAGAAGAAAAATGAGGAGGCTTTTCAGAGTGGCGCAAATAGTCTTTTTTTATAACTCCAAACAAACTGCAGCACACAGAATAAACCTAAATCACATCAATATTTGGTGTGACCACCCACTGGCTTTAAAACAGCTCCGCTTCTCCTCAGAACACGTACTTGCGAGCAGGTTGTTCAGAGCATCTTGGAGAAATCATCACACTTCTTCTGTGGGTTTTATCTGTCAGTGGCTTATGTTTTGCCATGTATTCACAGACTGACTCAGTGATGTTATATTGGCGCTGTAGGGCGGCCATCTGTTGCAGGGTTTGTTATTCTTATAGTCGAAGATGGTTCTTTATGACTCTGACTGCATGTTTGAGGCCATTGTAATGTGTTGCTGAATAAATCTGAGGCCAATCAGACACCTCTCTGACAGCAATGCATGATGGATAAGAACCTAAACATCTTAAGCTCCCAAACATTGTGCAGAGTAGTGTATTTTAAGATGTTTTTATTAAAACCTAGTCTGCCGGTTCTGATGAACACACACTTCTCCATGTAAAACATAATGTAATATAGCAACAGGCAAAGACAGAGATCAGGATCTGTCTTTAGTGCTTGTTTTGGGATAACCGGCTCCTAACTGCCTTTTTCTGTCCTTGTCCATCAGCCGTCAACACTACGTGTAACAACATTGACGAGTTCGAGTGTGGAAATGGAGACTGTGTGAACTACACTCTGACTTGTGATGGCATGGCCCATTGCAAGGACAAGTCTGATGAGAAACAGTCCTACTGTGGTGAGTGGAACTTTTTTTTCTCTGTCAACACACTTTCAGCCGTATTTTCTTTGTTGACGTATGTAACTCGAGTCCGTCCTGTCTGGTTGTCAGCCAACCGAGTGTGTAAGAAGGGCTACAGACGCTGTGTAAACAGCCGTTGTGTGGGTCACAGCTCCTGGTGCAACGGGCAGGACGACTGTGGAGACAATTCTGATGAGCTCTTCTGTAACAGTGAGTCAAGACTTCAAAGACAACCACCAACAGACATTTAATATTTTAAATTATGCTCTACCTAAATGCCATCTCTCTTCTTCTTTTTTTTTCAAATGTTCCAGCCACACTGTGCTCAACCGATCAATTCCAGTGCAGAGATGGAAGCTGCATCTCCAACTCCAGCAAGTGTAACCAGAAAGTGGACTGTGAGGATGCTAGTGATGAGATGAACTGCAGTAAGTTCAATTTGCTCAGGTTAAGTCCGAATAATTGAACGCAACGTAAAAGTTGACACTTTGCGCTGAGACTGTTGTATAAAGTTGTGCTTCTCTCTTTGTTAAGCTGCCACGGACTGTTCCAGTTACTTCCATCTGGGAGTGAAGGGAGTGACATTTCAGAAGTGCGAGTTCACCACACTCTGCTATGCACCTTCATGGCAGTGTGACGGAGCCAACGACTGTGGCGACTTCTCAGATGAAAGAAATTGCCCAGGTATTTTAGTGCCATCTCACAGGCAAACGCGCGTGCTGTGTTTGAAGAAGATGTGAAATTATTTTTTCACAGGTGGATTAGAGCAAAAAGAACAATTTGGATTATGCCAAAAGGAACAGAAACAAAAACAATGGATGTTTTCATCCATTAAATTGTGGTTTGGGAGGTAATTCTCCTTGAAAAACATGGCAACCTAAATTTAATTTCCTCTTCAAGCTGGCTTAACTCTTTGATGTTTTCGTTTTAACTCACCACCTTTTGGTCTCTCTGCCAGGGAGCGGGAAAACAAAATGTCCAACAACCTTCTTTGCTTGTCCGAGCGGACGTTGTATCCCAATGACCTGGACTTGTGATAAGGAGAATGACTGTGAGAACGGCGCAGATGAGGCTCACTGTGGTACGTTCTGATACCAGAAGCTAAACACGCTGCAGTGCAACAGACCATTGCTTTGTTTTGGTGCTTGTATTTTGCACTTTATATATTCTCTCTGCTCCTGTAGATAAGTTCTGCTCAGCCACCCAGTTTGAGTGTGGGAACCACCGCTGCATTCCCAACCGCTGGGTGTGTGACGGAGCGGATGACTGTGGTGACAGCAGTGATGAAGACAGCAAATGCAGTGAGTGTTGGACACAAATCCTTAGTGAAAACAAGTAAAAGAGCAGTTAGCGCTGACATATCTAGCACCGAAGGTATTTTGACAGCTGTCGATTCTGCTGGGAGGTGTAAACATGCGCTGAATTCTCAAACTTGTCACCAGATTTGTGGACTGTACTGTGAAACCAACTGTGCATTTAATCTGTTTTATCTGATATAAAAGTGGTAGCTACAGCACATTACTTTAGAGCAAATAGGAACTAAAACGTTGGCATGTGTGCAAATAACTTCGGTTTTTATGGTTCTTTAATTGTGCTTTAAACAAGTGAACAACAACTATTGGCATTAAAATCATGTTCAATGACTTCTTTCCATCACAGAGACTAAAACCTGCAGTCCAGAAGCATTCCAGTGCCCCGGATCACACATGTGCATTCCTCAGCATTGGAAATGTGATGGTGACAAAGACTGTCCTGACGGAGCTGACGAGAGTGTGAAAGCCGGCTGTGGTGAGTGCAAGCTGGAGTTGACAAAGGAATATACTTCATTGTAGGAACATAAAACATTCTTGTCTTATTCGTTCACTAAATATTTGTCTGTCTCAGTCTTCAACAACACCTGCAGCAGCAACGAGTTCATGTGCCAGAACCGGCAGTGTATTCCGAAGCACTTTGTGTGTGACCATGACAACGACTGCAGCGATGGCTCCGATGAGTCCCAGGAGTGCGGTACGTAGACCCATGACCTCTTACTCCCGATGGGGACATTTAATCACCTCTCACCTCCTTGCTCTTTTTTTTTTTTTTAACAAGTGCTGTTTATTGCTGCAGAGTATCCAACATGTGGACCCAGCGAGTTCCGCTGTGCCAACGGACGCTGTCTCATTCAGAGTAAATGGCAGTGTGACGGAGACTTCGACTGCCATGACCACTCAGATGAAGCACCGAAAAACCCACGCTGCATCGACACAGGTTTGGCCCCTCCAGTAGCACTTTACTTTTTACTTTTCTGACTTCTATTTTGCTTTTTGTTTTTGTTTTCTATCGATTCAGTACATTATTGGACTAAACCTGCCAGATTTTGCCAGATGTCTTATGATTATTTGTCGCATTTAAGCATGTTGTCATAAAAATGAAAAATACAGTCAACATGAAGGACTAATAAAGCATACATTCAGCAGATCAACAGTTAAGGAAGCAAACATTGGGAAGCCACTTCCATTATGAGTAAATATGTTCATGAACATTTAAAAAAAAAACAAACAAAAAAAACACACCAATACGTCGTATTTCTTTAACATTGAAAAGCACTTTCAACAGCTGTGGCTGAAATTATTTCCTGAGGCTCTGAAATTATATTGGCTGCACTGGTTAACATTTTCTCTTCATTTATTTCTCATTTCATTGCCTTATTTCATGGAGCAGAGAAGAAATGCAATGACACCACGTATGCCTGCAATAATGGAAACTGCATCAATGAGACATTGCTCTGTGACCATAAAGATGACTGCGGCGATGGCTCTGATGAGCTGAACTGCTTTATCAATGAGTGCTTAAACAGTAAACTGAGTGGCTGCTCCCAGCTCTGCGAAGACCTTAAAATAGGGTTTAAGGTAAGTGAGCAGCATGAAATTGTGACTTGAATTCTCTGGTAATGGATGTGGAAAAGCAGCAGCACGGACTTTCGCTTTACCTGCTCCGTGCTTTGCTCCCTCACAGTGTAGATGCCACCCTGGCTTCCGTCTGAAAGATGATGGGAAGACATGTGTCGACATAGATGAATGCACAACCACTTATCCCTGCACGCAGCGCTGCATCAACACACACGGCAGTTTTCACTGTCTGTGCGTGGAGGGTTTCCAGCTTAGCCCTGAGAACCCCACGATATGCAAATCCACTTCTGGTAAGAAACATGACGGATTAATAACATTCAGGCGAGTGTTTAAGGTAAATCCACTCACACCCGATGTCTCCCTCCCTGCAGATGAAGAACCCTTCCTCATCTTTGCCAACCGCTATTACCTGCGGAAGCTCAACTTGGATGGCACCAACTACACGCTGCTCAAACAGGTGAGACCTGCAGATACTGTGTGTCCTTTTGATGTGCCTAGAAAATCCTGCGAACTGTCCTGCAGGAGTTTATCTGTCCCCCAGACTAATGCAGCTCCTGTGCTTTGACAGGGATTGAACAATGCTGTGGCTCTGGACTTCGACTATCGCCAGCAGATGATTTATTGGACAGATGTGACCACCCAGGGCAGCATGATCCGACGTATGCACATCAATGGCAGCGATGTGCAGGTCAGTGTAGCAGCATCTTGTTTAAGAAAGATAAGGGGACAGTAAAATGTGCTGGTAAAACCCGGCTGCCTTCTCAACATCAAGACTAAATCATGAATTAATCTCCATTTGCGTGTGTGTGCAGTTAAAACCCACGAGAAATAATAAAATTCGTCTCTGTGAGACACAGAATTTAGAAAGTACATGCTGCCTGTTCGTTTGTCAGGTCCTTCACCGCACATCACTCAGCAACCCAGATGGTCTGGCCGTGGACTGGGTAGGAGGAAACCTGTACTGGTGTGATAAGGGACGGGATACTATTGAGGTGTCAAAGCTGAATGGAGCATACCGGACAGTTCTGGTCAACAATGGCCTGAGGGAACCACGTGCTGTGGCTGTGGATGTACGCTATGGGTAAGAGTGACACAGCAAAACTTGGAAAAAGCACTAGCAAACATTTTTGGAGCAGATTTTTTGGCATTTTTTTGGGGAGTGCGAAATGGGTGCACTTTACCAACACCACTAAATCCTGCTTTCTTAGATAAACTGCCTACTTAGTTGGCAGCTACATACAGTTGAAACCAGAAGTTTACATACACTGTATAAAAAGAAATAAAACCTTTTGTTCTCACTGTCTGACATTAAATCAGACTGAGCTTTTCCTGTTTTATGTCAGTTAGGATGACCAAAATTATTTCTATTTGCTAAATACCAGAATAATGAGAGAGAGAATTTTTTTTTTTATTGCTTTCTTCAAAGTTAGAAGTTTACATACACTAAGATTACTATCTTGTAAGCCTGAGAACACCATCCCAACTATGAAGTATCATCATGTTGTGGGGGTGTTTTGCTACAGAAGGGACTGGTGCACTTCACAAAATAGATGGCATCATGAGGAAAGAACATTATGTGGAAATATTGAAGTTACATCTCAAGACATCAGCCAGGAAGTTAAAGCCTGGGTGCAAATTGGTCTTCCAAATGGACAATGACCCTAAACATACCACCAAACTAGTTAGAAAGTGGCTTCAGGACAACAAAGTCAAGGTTTTCACAAAGCCCTGATCTCAATCCTGTAAAATGTTTGTGGGCAGAACTGAAAAGGCGTGTGGGGAAAGGCAGCTTACAAACCTGACTCAGTTACACCGGTTCTGTCAGGAGGGATGGGCCAGAATTCTATCAAACTAATGTGAGAAAGCTTGTGGAAGGAAACCCAAAACATTTGACCCAAGTTATACAGTTTAAAGGCAATGCTACCAAATACGAAGGAAATGTATGTAAACTTCTGACTTTGAAGAAATAATAAAAAATTCTTTCTCTCTCTCATTATTCTGGCATTTAGCAAACATAAATAATTTTGGTAATCTTAACTGACATAAAACAGGAAAAGTTTAGTCACATTTAATGTCAGACAGTGACAAAAAAAAGGTTATGTCTCTTTTTATAGAGTATGTAAACTTCTGGTTTCAACTGTAAGTAAATATGTATTAAACTGGCTGATGTAGTATAAATAATACTGTATTTTCTTGTAGTTTTCACCCGCAAGAAATTTAGAACCTGTTGAATGTTAAATTGTGATTTGATATGAACAATAAACCTAACTAATACAGAACACCCCTTACAGGTACCTGTACTGGTCTGACTGGGGTGACAGCCCCCACATTGGGAGGATTGGAATGGACGGCACCAACAGAAGTGTCATTGTGGAGGATAAGATCACTTGGCCCAATGGCCTGACACTGGACTTTATCAATGACCGCATCTACTGGGCCGATGCCCGGGAGGACTACATTGCATTTGCCAGCCTTGATGGAACCAGCAGACACACAGGTGCCACACACACAAAGCACATCACAGTGTCTTTATGCACTTTACCGACTGTTGTTACTAAGTTGTTTGTCTTTGTGCCTGCACCCTTGTAGTTCTGACTCAGGACATCCCCCACATCTTTGCTATGACTCTGTTCGAGGAGTACATATACTGGACCGACTGGGAAACAAAGTCCATCAACAGAGCTCATAAGACGCTGGGTACCAACAAGTCCATGCTGATCAGCACCCTTCACAGGCCGATGGACATCCACATTTACCACCCGTACCGCCAGCCTGAAGGTAGGACCGAGTCACCTGTCATTCACAACCACATGTGAATCTTCATCTACATCCTGGTTCTGCCTGTTTTGTACCTGATTCTACTTCTGTACATTTAACTTTCCTTCAGTGGCAGACCACCCATGCCAGATAGACAATGGAGGCTGCAGTAACCTGTGTTTGCTCTCACCTGGAGGGGGCTACAAGTGTGCTTGCCCCACTAACTTTTACCTGGCTGCCGATGGTAAACAGTGCTTGTCCAACTGCACTGCAAGTCAGGTGAGCTAGCAGGAGACTGTGATTATACAGATCTACCAGTATAAAGACATTATGAGACTGAAAATATCACCCATTTTCTCTTCTCTTTCTTCAGTTTGTTTGCAAAAACGACAAGTGCATTCCATTTTGGTGGAAGTGTGACACTGAGGATGACTGTGGGGACCGTTCAGATGAGCCTGCAGACTGCCGTAAGTGATGAATGTGGCCCGACTGTCATAGTCATAATTGACTACTGTTGCTTGATAACGTTTTATTAATCACTGCTCATTACGTGCTGCATGTTCTCCCTGTAGCTGAGTTTAAGTGCAGACCAGGCCAGTTCCAGTGTGGTACCGGGATCTGTACCAACCCAGCCTACATCTGTGACGGAGACAATGACTGCCAAGACAACTCTGATGAAGCCAATTGCGGTACATACACTTAAATATACTTACTTTTTTTTTTTTTAGATTGAAGTTTAAAATTAAGAAACAACTGAAAAGGGAGCTTTTGTTTATCCTCACTGTTTATTGTATTTATCTCTTCAGACATCCATGTGTGCCTGCCAAGTCAGTTTAAATGTACCCACCCCAGTCGCTGCATTCCTGGCATCTTCCGCTGCAACGGGCAGGACAACTGTGGAGAGGGAGAGGATGAGAAAGACTGTCGTAAGTCATCTAGGTCCCTCAGGCTGTTTTTTTTTTTTTAGTTTTTGCCAAGCTAGTGGCAGTGTCTAAGCATGGTCTTCTTCATCACGACTCTTTGCCTGCCTGTTTATTTAAACACGTTGGTTTAGAACAAGATATCTCCACCTCTTGTAGCCGGAAATTTGTCCCCACTTAACCCACGGTTTCAACTTAAACACGCTGTATCTAAAAATCTAATGAGCAGACAGGAAATTTTTGAACACTTTGATGCTCCCCAGAGCATCTCTGTCCATTTTGACCTTTCCTTTAGCAATGCCTTTAGGCCAAATGATGTTGCATAATGTAATTGCCATGACATTTGCTGAGCACATTCATTGCCCACAGAGGGACATTGCATGAACAGTTCAGTTATACCATCCCAAGGTCAAAATTTACATTTTATCACCTTTAACTGCAGGGCTATAAGAATAGAAAAATCTCTGCGTTATTATGTAATGAACATTGCAGTTTTTTGGGGGGGAGGTGGGAGCAGAACTGAAGCATCATAGTCTTTCTAAGATGTGATATTTGTGACTAGTTTGTCCTTCTATGGCATAAATGATCCAATCTGTCTTTTCTTTTGTGCAGCTGAAGTAACGTGTGCCCCCAACCAGTTCCAGTGTGCCATCACTAAGCGCTGTATCCCACGAGTGTGGGTGTGTGACAGGGACAATGACTGTGTGGATGGATCTGATGAGCCTGCCAACTGCAGTAAGACGAGGCTTTTCATTACTGCATCAAACAGCATCTCTACTTATGAAGAAAGTCTCCTCTGCAGCATGAAAATGGTTCTGTAATAGAATCTGACCAATTATATTGACGGGAAGCTGTAAATGTCAGCAATAGATGAGATCTGAATCTGGCGAATATTACTTAAAAACTACATGGCACAACAGAAGTGAGTGAAGATTTTCACTTAGTGTGTCATTTTTCACCTGTTCATCGCTCAGCTGCAAGAAGTAATTACTTTTATGAGATCGATAAAAACGGTATGATGTATTCATTCTGTCACAGAAACGGAGTGAATGCGGAGCCTGCGTTCTCGTGCGCAGTGCTCAGATGTCTAATCCATTAAATCCTCTCTGTTGCAGCTCAAATGACTTGTGGTGTGGATGAGTTCCGCTGTAAGGACTCGGGGCGCTGCATCCCAGCACGCTGGAAGTGTGACGGAGAGGATGACTGTGGAGACGCTTCAGATGAACCAAAGGAAGAGTGCAGTAAGTTGAAGAAAGAGAATTAAAGTAAAAGAAGTTGGTGATAAAAAGGGAAGTACTTAAAACTGTCTGTTTATGGACAGATGAGCGGACGTGTGAGCCGTACCAGTTTCGCTGTAAGAACAACCGCTGTGTGCCGGGACGCTGGAAATGCGACTACGACAATGACTGCGGGGACAACTCCGATGAAGACAAGTGTGGTAGGTTCTTCTGTTGTTCTGTCTGTGGGAAGGGACGCTGCCTGCTCACACACTCACACAGCCACAACCGCAGCTCATTGCACATGTAAAAACGACTATAATACCGTTTAAGCTCTACTGCAAGCAGATTGTTCAAATGCAGCCGGTTATGTCGGTAAGCAACGTCTCACCTCTCACTGTGTGTTTGTTATATCTACTCAACTGCACGTATGGTCGAGATTTATTTTCCTTTGAGTCAATTAGTTCTGTGGCCATTTGCACATCTCACATCACCTCATGTCTGTTTTGCATTTCACACTGACCAGTTGCTGTGAGCCAGAGGTAGGTGTTGTCACAGTTTCAGATCAACCACAACCTCAACTACCCAGTCCTTTGTGTGCCCCCAGCTTGTCTTTTGTTCTGTGAGCTTTTTCCCTCTATTTTTACTCCCATTAGCTTTTCTAGTTCCTCCACTACACTCAGTGCACCATTCCCACCTCTGAGCCCATTGAGTCAACCCTGTGATATGAATTATCAGCCTTATTTTATTCATGTGCTCTCATCAGAGCACCTTTTGTTCTTTTTTTTTTTCCAGTCTGCTCTATTCCCACCTTTTCTCTTCTACTTTTCCTTTCCTTAGGCATCTCCTTGCTCCTTGCCTCTCCTCTCTGTTCCTCCCCAATTATCCTCTCTCACTCTTCTAAGCACTTTTCTCTTTTTACTCAGTGCCTCGTCAGTGTTCAGAGAGCGAGTTTGCCTGCACAAATGGCCGCTGCATTGCTGGGCGCTGGAAGTGTGATGGAGACCACGACTGTGCCGACGGTTCAGACGAGGTATCACTCAACCGTTTCCTTCCAAGTTAGCCATCTGCTGTGAAATTTGACATACTGTGGGCACTAATGAAAGGAATTCTGTGCTTTTGCTTCAGAATGGCTGTGATGTCAAGTGTGACAGTGATCAGTTCCAGTGCAAAAATGGCCATTGCATTCCCATCCGCTGGCGCTGTGATGCAGATGCTGACTGCATGGATGGCAGTGATGAGGAGAAATGTGACAGCGGTGGTAAGAGGCTCACAGTTATTCTTTCTGCGTGTTTAGACAAGCATATTGCTTGAAATACAAACGCATACAACTGTTGGATGTTATGTATCTTTCATTCCTGTTTTCCTTTTCCTCTCACTGTTGTGTTTCAGTGGGACGACACTGCCCCCTGGATGAGTTCCAGTGCAACAACACTCTTTGTAAACCGCTGGGCTGGAAGTGTGATGGTGAGGACGACTGCGGAGACAACTCTGACGAGAACCCGGAGGAGTGCGGTGAGAATCCCTGCATTTCACGTGCTGACATTATAACACAAGACCAGTTCATACCCTGCCTCTCTTGTTCTCACTAATGCTTCTCTCCTGTGCTCCTGTAGTTAAATTCCAGTGTCCACCCACAAGGCAGTTCCGCTGTCATAATGACCGCGTGTGTCTGCCGGTGTCAAAACACTGCGATGGTGTGAACAACTGCGGGGACAACAGTGATGAAATCAATTGCCGTGAGTTGATTTACAAAAGACAGAAGAACGCATTTTGTTTTAACTGCAAGACATTCACTTGGACAACTTTTTCACAAGATAATTATTCTAGTAACTTCTCTGTGACCCCTGTTTTCTCCCACCAGCACCTCCTACCATACCAGTATGCCAAAAGGATGAGTTCCAGTGCTCCAATGGCCGTTGCATCAGCTCTGTTTTGCGCTGCAACTACTTCAACGACTGTGAAGACTACGGCTCTGATGAAATCAACTGCAATAAGAAAGGTGGTTTTGTGTCACATTTGTCATAATGGTGTTGTCCATTCTTCACGGTTATCTGTATGACTACATGCTGCCTGTTTCACTACCCGCAGACACGGTGCTGAACGACTGCCGCAGTAACCGGACGGTGTGCGGAGATGGAGATGAAGCTCACTGTGTGGTGAATGGCACCGACTCGTTCTGCTCCTGCAAACCCGGCTTCCAGTCCTATGGACGAAACAGATGTGAAGGTAAAGTTGTCTTTTTCCTGGCACCATTTTCTTTACTTGATGTTGTGGCTGCAAGTTGCCCCGAGACTTGAAACTATGTGTATTACGTGTTTCACAGATAAGAATGAGTGTCAGCAGTTTGCAGTGTGCTCTCACATCTGCAACAACACCAAAGGGTCCTACAAATGCAGCTGCCACAAGTACTTCACCAGAATCAATGACACCTGCAAGGCTGATGGTGAGTAATTCTATTCACATTCAGTTACCTTTTCAACCTTATGGTTATCTATGTATGTACCCCCATCTCGCCTCTACTACAACAGTCAATTTGTCTTTTTCCTGCTTTGACAAAATCCCTGCACATCTCCAGCTCAGAGACAAGTGCTCTATATCGCTGATGACAATGAAATCCGAAGCCTGGACCCATCTGTGCCAAACTGGCGCTATGAGCAGATCTTCCAGGGTGATGCCAACGTGCGCATAGATGCCATGGACTTGCACGTGAAGACGAATCGCATTTACTGGACAAACTGGCACACGGGGCGCATTTCATCCTATGATTTGCCTCCTTCCTCTTCCTCCTCCCCCAATAGTAACCGTAACCGACGCCAAAGTGACTCCAGGGTCACCAACCTGGAGGTAAGTGTGAATGAATCTGCTTGTATTGTTTGATATGCCTGTTTGTATTCATGGGACTTAATATCTAACACAATATAAAGCATGAGTGTCCAATTCTGGAGGTTGTTGCTGCAGTTTCTCCGTTTCTATGTTCAGATTCCTGATCTGAAGATGCCCCGTGGCATTGCCGTGGACTGGGTGGCAGGGAATCTGTATTGGACTGATTCTGGAAGAGACGTCATTGAAGTGGCTCAAATAAGTGGAGGACGTCACCGAAAAACCCTGATCTCTGGCATGATTGATGAGCCTTATGCCATTGTTGTTGATCCCCAGAGAGGGTGAGTGGGTCGAGGGCAATCGGTGGTGCAGTGAAACAGGAAAAGCAGCTGCAAGGATGCAAACTGAGATTCAATTGTGGTAACAACAGTGATGAACAAAGCTTTTACTTTTCATTAGGAAAATGTACTGGGCGGACTGGGGTAACCACCCCAAGATTGAAACAGCTGCTATGGATGGGACGATGAGAGAGACGCTGGTTGAAGAAAACATCCAGTGGCCAACTGGTAAGACACTCCTCTTTAATAATCTGATTCCTAGTAAATGCAAAGTATAAATCTATTTTTTTCTCAGCCTTTCCTAACACTACTCTCTGTTTGTATAGGTTTGGCAGTGGACTACTTCAATGAGCGTCTGTACTGGGCCGATGCTAAGCTGTCCTTGATTTGTAGCGTGAGACTGAATGGCAGTGATGCAGTTGTGGCTGTAAACAGCATTAAAAACAGTTGAGTGGCACAAAACCACAATGGCACGGCTGGTGTCATCATCCATAATAATAGCCAGTGTTTACTAGTCAGGACTCATGTGCAACCCTGTGTGGGTCTTTGTTTCTACACAGAGCTCCGTCATCCCTTCAGCATTGACATCTTTGAGGACTACATCTACGGTGTCACCTACATCAACAACTATGTCTTCCGAGTGAATAAATTTGGCAAAGGCCCCATTGAGAACCTAACAACTGGAATGAACCATGCCACAGATATAGTCTTGCACCACCGTAACAAACAACCTGAAAGTGAGTCATAAAAAAGTAACTCTCAGCAGCAACATTGCAAAGTAACACTAAAATAGTGAGAAACTGAAGGGACTTATTTTTGGTCACATTTAACACTGGTTCTCTCTCTTTCTGTCAGTGACTAATCCCTGTGACAGGAAGAAATGTGAATGGCTGTGTCTGCTAAGCCCCAGCGGACCAGTCTGCACTTGTCCCAATGGACGTACTCTGGACAATGGCACGTGCGTGGAGCTGCCCACTCCCACATTATCTCCTATCTGTGAGTGAGAAAGCAGACACAAGTGCGCACACTTGAATTCATTTAAATCATTCTGTATGACTGAGAGATTTCATCACCTACAGCTCCTCCCAGTGGGCCCTGCTTGGTCCAGTGTTTGAACGGCGGAAGCTGTTTCCTAAATGCCCACAAGCAGCCCAAGTGTCGCTGCCAGCCTAACTATGGAGGAGATCGATGTGAGATTGATCAGTGCAGAGACTACTGCAAGAATGGAGGCACATGTACACCTTCCCCTACAGGTTAGACATGGAGATTGCAAGTTGGCTTTCAATAAGACTGTGCAGGTCACTGTTATGTTTGTGTTGACCAGGTAGCATGACACATATGTACTTTCTTGTCATTGTCCCTGCTCAGTCTTCTCTCCATAACTCTTCATATATCTGTCTTCCTGCAGGTTCTCCTACATGTCGATGCCTGACAGGCTTTACAGGGCCAAACTGTAACCTGCATACCTGTAAAGATTACTGCAAGAATGAAGGCAATTGTACCGTCAGTGCTGGAAACCAGCCGACATGCCGCTGTCCAACTGACTTCCTTGGCGACAAGTGCCAGTACAGTGAGTGTTCCCACTCTTCATCTGATAGTTTTAACATCTTGAGATGCTTGTGCTGACCAACTGAGAGCATAAAAATAAAACCAGAATTGCAGTAAAGAGAATATGTAATAGATTACAATGTGGTTACTAAGTTGTGCACTAACATGTTTGTACGTGTGTGTTTGAGCAGGAAGCTGTGAAGGCCACTGCCTACACAAAGGTACATGCCTGCAGAGTGAAAATGGTGCCAAGCTGTGTCGCTGTCTGCCCCAGTACTCTGGTAGTACATGTGAGATTGACAAATGTCACTACTGTCGTGACGGAGAGTGTATCCCCAGCCACGGTTTTACAACTACAGGGGACTTCACCTGTCGGTAGGGGGCGCTCATGGGCACATCAGCTAGTTTACATCAAGGACCTACAAATTTACATGCAGAAGTTAGCCTCATTTCTTACATTGTTACTCATGTTTGTTTGTTTTCTATTTGGATAGATGCACAAATGGCAGAGTCCAGCCCAGCTGCTACACATGCGATACCAATGAGTACTGTGCAAACGGCCAGTGCTCTATAAACCCCATCTCTCGCCTTCCAGAGTGCAGGTAAGGAACAGAGTGTGATCATTCAGATTTGTTGTCATTCAGTCTGAACACCTCTATTGCATCACTGCATAGTGCACTACATGCATATCTCTTCATGTGTGTATGTGTGTAGATGTTCACCGGGCTGGGCGGGGCATCGCTGTGAGTCTGTGGCCAGCAGCAGTGATCACTCTGCTTCAGGCGGACGTAAGTCAACACGTTTGCAATGGCATTAATATCAGGGGTTTCTTACATTTCATATGATGAGATGAAGTCTACTGTTCTAGTTTTCTGTGCACCATCCTTATGTTTGTATGTCTGTATGCAGGCACAGCCTCCATAGTGATCCCAGTGCTGCTGCTGTTGCTGCTGGTTCTCCTGGCTGCAGGAGCCTTGTTCTGGTACAGGAGAAGGATGAGAGGGTGAGTGACAGTCGAACATTCAAAACACTAGACCTCTTTTTGGTCGTTGCATTCTCTTTCCCTCCCTCTTTCTTCTTCTTTCTTTCTGTCTTTCTTCAGTTTGCACTTTTACTCTCCTCTCTGTAATGGCATCTCTTCTGCTCCTCAGGTCTAGCCGGCCCGGCAAAACCGGTTCCAGGCGCTTGCGGTAACGGTTGCCAGGGTTACATTTTTTTGCTCCATGCCCTCTTTCAGTTCTACATTCTGATGCTCTCTCTTTCTGTCTTTCCCCTTAACCATGAGTCGTGGTTGCTGTGCAGTGTTTTTGGTCCTGTGGTGAATGTCTACGCCATTTTCTCTGATATTCATGGGAGCTGTGGGCCGTCCCGCTCCTACAGTATCTGTCCTGTTCAGTTTCGCTCTTTGGAGCAGCTCCAGGGCAGATCTATTGAAAAGATGCATTGAATAGATCTGTCTGTGTATTAGCCGGTGCCGTAGATCTCTCATATTTTTGTCCATCGTATTGTGCCATAGTGTACTTGTGCTGTGGTTTGTACTGTGCTAGTGTCTCTCGTAGTGAGAGATGGAGAGTCCAACAGCATTCTTCCAAGCTCAGATTGGAAAATGCAACTCAAAAAAATCCAGCATTTACCAAGACACCATAGTTGCTGAAGATATTCATAGCATACCTCATAGGATTGATTGTCGATTTATTGTGGTCTGGAGAAATAGTCAGTGCGCTAACAGTCCTGTATTCAGATCCACTGTGTCTGGATCTGACCTGGGCTACATGAATGCTGGGTTTGTGTTGGTGCCTGTGCTGTGGCTTAGCCTGGATGGTGGTGAGAGTCATGCAATGCCTCTTCCCTCCCTCCCTCCCTCGCTCCCTCCCTCCGTAATGTGGCTGTGTTCCTGCTTGCACTGTTCAGGCTCCGCGAATCTTGCGTCAGAAGTGAAGGTGTGACTGTGACCTTGATGTTTTGTGTAGGGCCAAGGGCTTCCAGCACCAAAGGATGACCAACGGGGCCATGAATGTGGAGATTGGCAACCCCGCTTACAAGATCTACGAGGGCGAGCCTGATGATGATGCCGGGGAGCTGCTGGATGCAGATTTCACGCTGGATCCAGACAAGGTAGAGAAAATAGACCAGGCATGTGTATACCTACGACCGTATTGTCGCCTCCTGCACGTTATCTAATGGATGACTTTTTTTTTTCCTCCTTCCAGCCCACCAACTTTACGAACCCAGTATATGCCACTCTGTACATGGGAGCTCACAACAGTCGCAACTCTCTGGCCAGCACAGACGAGAAAAAGGAGTTGCTATCTCGTGGAGATGAGGAGCCCCTTGTGGACCCACTGGCATAGACTGTCCGTTGGCCTAGATCATGCTATTCCAAACACACCCCTTGTTCTTGCCTTTGAAAGAAAAATTAAACAAACAAACAAAAAAAAAATCGATAAAAAACGTGAGAGAAAATTGATAAAAAGTGTGAACACTGTATAAAATGTACAAAAATGAAGGACTACTTTTGTATGTGATTGCAGTATTATATTTTGTTCTTTTGAGATTCCTCTGGTCAAAAACGAATAACATTTTCTATGAGAGATTTTTAATTTACACTTTGTCCCTTACCCTTTACCTAAATAGCCACTACCTCTGTGCAAAATGAAATGGAAACAAGAAAATCAGAAGAAAAGATGCTATCATTGGAGCAATTTTAATTTTTTATTTTTGTATGAATTGTATAGAAAAGAAAAAAACATTGTTCCATTTCACCAGTGCCAACTATTTGTTGTTTGTGTTGACTTTGAGCGGGAAAGGCAAAACTCGTAGTTTTTCTAAATCGGTACATGTGTTGTCTTGCCAGGTTTTCTTTGCAAGATTGTGTGAGACAGATTTGTGATAGCACCGTTTGTGTATAGCACATGTAAAATGTCAATACCAGATGGCAACTACAGTATTTCCACATGATTTTTTCTCAGAGAACAATGTTTATGAAATGATTGTGTTGTCTTCCTTGCACAGAATATCACATTTTACGGTATAGTGTGGACTGTAGGCTTTATACCGTAACATGTAAAGCGGATGTGTTTGTTTTTATCACGTTGTGTAACAGCTGGAGCTCGTGCATTGCTGAAGTGAAGAGGATCAGAGGTGGTGTGTGACTGTGGAGCTGGAGAATGAGGACGTTGGTCATGGGTTAAACATTCCAGGCAAAGGTGATCGATGAAGGTTACAGATGTGAAGTGACAGTTGGGGTAAATGCCTTCATGGGGGGCAGTTGGCTGTGCATTCATGGCCTCGCCGTGTTCGGCTAATAATGGGAGGGCCATTACAGATACAATACTTTGATGAGTAGTGTCATGTCTGCACTATTTAGCTGTTACAGGGGTCTTCCTCCAGAGGGAAAGGGGGGCTGCAATTATGGTAAAATGTGAGGAAGGAAAAGATGTGTTTGTCTTTTACTTCTCCCGTCCATTTTTTTTTTTTCTTTTTGTAAAGACCAGATTACGTCCATCTGGCTTTGTGAGTAAATTTATCTTTCTGCCTTTAGAGGATCAAAGTCTGTACATTCACAGTTTTGTAATGACTCAGTCTTAAGTGCATTATGTTCATTTGGTCCTTAGTATTTCTCTGTTGTTCTCGAGCTCTTTCGGATCTCTTATTCTCCTCTGTGCCCTGCTGCTGCTAATGCTACCATTCTGGTCGCTCTGACACGTCCTTACGCTCAGCCTCTGTCCCAAAATGCTGCTTCTGTCAGAAATGTGTCAGCCATATCTTAATGCATGTGAAAAGTAACACAAGTCTTCAATGTAACTACAATAACAAGTTTTTATTTTGCTTACCTGTCAGCGAGTGTTATTTTATGCTGTTGTATATGTTTCGTCTTTAATTGAGAGAGAAGTACAATCATTTTACCTAAAGAACATTTTTGCAAAATCATACGTGCATTTTCAGAATTTTTTTTTTTTTCTCGATTAGTCCTTGTTTTTTTTTTTAAATGAAAAATGACACATAGCTTTTATAGTACACGATGCATGGAGGCTCAGACTTTCTTCTGGAAAGAGAATAATGTTTAATTTTTGCTGGAGTACTTTACAAACTAAATAACAGATATTGTTATAAATAAAATTTTAAAAATTGTACAGAAAACAAACTCTGTTGTGGTCTGTGTTTTGTTTACAAGCAGCCCTGATAAAATAGAAATGCCATGAGTCAGTATGGGTTAATTTAATCTTTTATTTGGCAAATCACCCCCCAAAAAACCACTTCATCTGTGTTGTAGATACAAGATTACACTTAAAAGAAAATTTCATTTGGATGTTGTTACATGTTGAGAAACTTAATCAAAAAACTGAGACAATCCTTCATTAAAGAAACTTAAGTGTCGATAAATCAAAATGCTAAACAATAAACTCTTAAGCTGTAAATGATTTCCAGTGCACCTCAAGCAATCCTTACTGATCACATGAAACATTACCAGGCAAAAAAACGGCTAAACATTTGTGAACAACTCTTTAATAGATTCGTCTTATATATTTTTTTCTTGTATGTGAAATTAGGCTCCACTTTGCCTCAAAGCTTTCACTTGATGCCTTTAGCCTTCAGCTCCTCCTTGACTCTGCTCAGATAGTTGGGGTCAGGATAGCCAAAACTGTGGAAACAGGATGTACAAGGGTTAATATTAATGATATTTCAGCAGAAAAAACACGATAAAGAATATACACTGATCTGCACCAAGAATAAAACCACTGACAGCTACAGTGACTAAAACTGATGATTTTGTTACAAAGCCACGTTCTTCTGGGACATCTTGGGACCTGGCATTCATGTAGATGCAAATATGATGCATAGCACCCATCTAAACGTTATTGCAGTCCAAGACACTTTGACACTCCCCAATGGCAGCGACCTCCCCCAGCAGGACAGTGTGCCCTGCCACACTGTTAAAACTGCTCAGGAACAGCTTGAGGTACACAAATAAGAGCCAAGGGCATTGACCTGGCCTGCAAATTCCCCAGATCCCAATCTGATTAAACAACTGCAAGATCTGATGCATACTATAACAGAATTAAGAAGTTTGGCTGTAGTACCTTTGTGGTCCTCCTGTATGGGAAGTTTTGTGATGAATGTCATTCCAGGTCACCTGGTCCTCTATCCCCGTAGTCCTGGACATCCCGACCGTGAAAATGAGCTTCTGGTCAAATGCTCGTTTCAACAGCTGCAGCACTTCGTTTCCCTCCTTGTTGTCGGGAAGATATGCTGTCCTCATAATTCCACCATAGTACTGTCCAGGTTTGGGATGTTTCTCCTGCAAAGGGAGACCAATACATTTGTTAGAAGTCAACAGAAAAAAATGAACACACATAACTGAAATGAAAGAGGCATTTGGGCATTCAAATAAATTATTTACCGTCTGTTTTCCACTTGGAATATCATAGGTGATGTGTATAGTTCCACAGTCTGGGAATCCAGGCAGGGATGGGGCATATTTAATCCATGACATTCTTCCATCTGGCTGGTCCCCTGTTATCACACCAAAAACATCTTTGCATACAGGGCACATGGGGCCCATGCCTTTCATAGCTTGGTCCAGGCATCCCTTACAAAACTCATGTTTACACTTGAGCTGTTTCTTCTTGATAAATGTGTCCATACATATAGGACAGATGTCATCTTTATCATCTCCTGCTGTTGCTCCCCCTCCGGTGGGTGCTTCAGTGTTGTTCATGCTGAGTCCTGATAGTCCACTCACCACATGACCATTGGAGGTCCCCTCTGACTGATGAGCACTATTCGAGTTCTTCAGTGCTCCAGTTCTGCTGAGCCCAGCAGCACCATGGACTTGATTGGAACTCAGAAGTGATGTGGCAATCCTCTGGTACAGACGAACAAGAGCTCTGATGGCATGGCTCTCCATGGAGGCGTTTCCTCCGTCTCCTCTGTAGCATGCTTGGACATTGACTTTGCCTTGAGTGACATCTGATTCTCTGAAGTTAACATTAAATTTATCTTTGATCTTTGCTAGTCGCTCATCGGAGGGAGCAGTCAGCAGCTTCCAGACGCTCTCCTCCAAGGTTAGTCCTGATACGACGAGAGGGTCGTTGATGGTCATGTCAATCATCAGTGACATGTCTTCAGAAGGACATTCATCTTCTTCACGTGAAGAATTTGCATTTGTTTTCTGCATTGTGTTTAAGGTACGAGCGAGTTCATTTTGACTGCTGGTTGGTCCGCATGCTATAATATTGTCGGAGGACATAGTAAGCAAAAGCTTGTTCTCCTTTTTTTGGACAATTTTCAGTGCGCTTCTCCACTGATCTGGATCAACGTACTTGAGAGGAATTTCTGAACCATTGGAATCGTGAAGGCAACCCTGGACAAGGTCTGCGAGCTCATTGAAAGCTTTCTGCGGGTTTCCATCTTTCTGCAGGTCTCCATCTTCCTGTTCTTGTTCAAATGTCACTTTCACTTCTGACCTCAGTTTAACTCCATTCTCTTTCTCTATACGTTGAAGTTTCTCTTTGTAGATGTTCATCACATACCAGAAGTGGCACACTGGAATACAACCACCGTACGCCTTTTCTCCTGCTGCAGAAACTTCGCTACTCTGTTTCACTTGCTCCTGGGTAAAAACACATATCAATTCATTAAAAAAAATCTTTTTTTTTTTTTTTTGCAATTGCTTTATGATTTGGTGCGGTACATACAGCTTGTGGCGGTGACATGGAAGGAGGAGGGGGGTTCACTGAAGTACCCTCTGGTGTTCTTGTATCCTGCTCTGGTGGTGACAGACTAACTGATGTTATGATGACAGAAATCTCATTTTTCCTGGTGAGTGTTTCTCCAAGCAGCTTCCTAAGTTCACTCAGGGCTTAAAAAGAAGACACAAAATATGGCACAAAAAATATTTAACAGCACTATTTAAAGTCAAACTGCATAAAGGAATCCTTATTAATATAGTCAGGTAAACAAATGATTAATAAATGATTATGTGGGATTTTATGGTAATAATTCAAAGAATTCAAACAGTCCTACTGCACCTGGAACAGGTTGAATGTTTATCACGACACAATCATCTCCTACAGCCTCTACAACCGAGCAGTCTGGGTTTTTTCCTCTTCTGTTGAACCAAGTCTGAAGAAGTATTTCAAGGTGTATTTTCGGTTTCAGCGGTTTGTCTGACTTCAAACACTTGAACCGGATGGTGAATAAACCTTCATCTTGATCCTGTGATGAAGTCATCCCGGACTGAAAACATGTAAAAAAAACACTGACATCACTCTACAATCCTGAGTGTCCCACTGAAACAGTCAGCTGATCTCTGATTTTCAATGTAATTTATAAGAAATGAAAGATTTTCTAAAATGTCCTTTTAATTCTTTTTATAATAATTATAAATCCTGTGCGGTTAGCTGCCATGTCACAATGTCACATTTAAACAAAGCAGACAAATACAATCATTGCTATTTAGAAATGGAAAGTTATTTGTATGATGTTACCTTGCACCCTTGGAAGTTTTTCACTAGTGACTTACACAGAACAAATGATGTCTATAATATAATGTAATGTAATTCCTCAGTCCCCTGAGGAGATGAAGTGTTCTTATAGAGTCTTCCTCAAATGTATTCATATCCTTCCATTAAAGAAAAGGCAAAATTCACAATAGTCACTCAAATAACTAGAAACTGAAAAAAGTAATGACTGTTAATCAGAAAAAAATGTGCTAAATTATAATTTAGTGAAATAAGACATTGCTTT
>NW_007577782.1:507491-545641 GCF_000690725.1 Stegastes partitus
CAGCTATAACAAACTGGAAGCAAAATGAGATTAACTTAAAAAGCTTGAAATATTCTAAGGATTACAGTGTGTCAAGCTTTGAATTGTTCTGCAGGTTTTTCCAGGTTGCAGGTGCACAGTGAGTTAAAGTGCTTTTTCCAAGTTCAGCAAAAACAACTATCACCTGCAATGCTGTAGGCAGCAATAAAGTTATATGAGGGGTTAAAGGACCAGTAAGGGCCTCATACATAGATAAAGCTCAGTGTCTACCACACCTTACACAGCTTGGGGGCCACCCAGCCTTAGCCTGCAGCTCACAGTATTATATAGACTATTGTAATTATGACCAGTAATTAAACATTATGCAGAATAATAAACAGTGTCCAAAATGTCATCACAACCCCGTACTGATAGAAAGGTTACCTCAATAATAGGAAAGAAAAAAGGAAGTTCTCATACACAAATCTGTTTTCAGTTGTTGGTCATTTTCTCTCATCTTTTGGTGAGATATCGGATCAATGGAACATTTATTGAAATGAAACCATGTAAGGAGTTTAGAAGAAAAGTCAGTATTTGCTGGAGCTGCTAGCATCTCATAAATATCTGAAATGTGACCCCGACTCCACACAGAAAGGCAAGAAAGCACTAGTTTAACCTTTCACAGTCTGTTGCATTTAAAACACTTGTCATGTTACGCATTGTGAAAAATCTTCATCTTAAAACTTATTAGAGCTGCCAAATAAATGTCGTGGAGTAGAAAGTACAATACTACCTTCTCAAATGTAGCAGAGTGAAACTATGAAGTAGCATTAATTGGAAATACTCAGAGTACAAGTATCTCAGAGTAGTGGTAGATGTACTTTGTTACTTTCCACCACTCCCACCAAAGTAGTGTGTGTGAGCCCTGGGTGCCGTTGGATATGACGTGTAAAATAAATAAACATTTTTATTGATGTCCAATACATACACCTTTGATTGGAGTAAATGTAACTAAGTGCATTCATTTAAATAACTGAAGCAATTTCTACCAATTACTGCGAGAAATAATCCATTGTATACATAAACTACTCTGAAATATATCATTTTGCAAGGTGCACTTCCTTTAGTGTAGCTTTACTACATTTTTCTACTTTTTACCTGCAGCAGAGATTTTCACATCAAGGTTTCAGTGCATACATAGTGTTTCCCCTGTTTTGTTTTCATTCTGAATCTACTGCAAAATTACTTCTTTTTTAGATTCAGTTAGCAGTGAAAATGTCTTCTCATTCACATTATACCTACAGGAAAGCTGTATATCAGCAGAATAGCTGTCTGTAAAAATGAAAAGAATCGGTGCAAATGTGACTAAAAGAACAGTAGAAATGGTCATAAAACATGTTATATAAAGTCCCAAAATTGTCCAACAAAAACAAAAAGTGAGATGTGCAAAAATTTGTCTACTTTTATTACCTTCTTTCAACAAACAGGATCCAATCTGATCTGCAGTCTTTGCAAATATACACAAAATCAAACATATAACTGTGAAATATGTGTAAGAAGGACATGTGTAAAAAATAAACATACAAAAATGATTTCCAAAGGCACTGTCAAAAACTACGTGGCAAGGTGATGTGAAATATATACGAATTTCACTGTAAGCATGTCGGAAAACAAGATCCTAAATACTGAAATGGCACTGACATTCATGAACGATACATACAAAACTATGATCGGAATATAGCTGCAAGCAGCAATAAAGGGACCAAAACGGTTCAGCGGGGAACAGTCACCACGGCAACATGATCTGATTATCTTAAGCACTGATTGGAAAAATGAGTTTTTGCTAGTTGCAGCGCCGCACAGTGGTGAAATTATGCAAGTTTGTTTGGACAACTTCACAAAGTTTGGTGTCAATATATGAAATGGTTATTGAGATATGACCTCACATGCTATTTGATGATGATGTTACCAAAATGAACTGGCTGTACAATAATTATTTCAGGCAAAAGCAGCCATAGTTATAAAACAAATCGTCCACTTTCTTATTGCAGCCCCCCCTAGTGGTCAAATGAAGCAAAACAATTTGTGCTTCCTGGACGTGGGGATCCTGAGTCTATGTGGCAAGTTTGTTTGGGATAGATCAAAGTGTTGATGAGATATGACCTCATGTTGTGTTTGGCAGCTTTCTATTGATTTTGATTAACTGTGACAGACGAGATGGAGGTTTTCATGATCTCACCATCATAAGTCCATATGAGAAGTTATGTGAGGCTCAAACCGAAGACAATCTGTGCAAATTCTGGCAAAATTGTGGCCGGTGAACAATGACCAAACATCCCAAGATACTTTGAACTTGATCCTTATGATACGTCATTTTTGAAAATCGGGCATGTGGTTTAAATGAATTGTACATAAATGTAGCTCCAATTTTGACCTATTGGTGGCGCTGCAGTGTTCGAGACATAAAAGAATCAGGGGACCGTCACCAATCAGTGAGCCAAGTTTGGTTTTCCACAACAGTTCTCCGGCAGAACAAAGATGATGATGAAGATGAATAAGAAAAGGCACAAACATAATGAGTGACTGTGCAGCTTTACTGCTTGGCCCCCCAAAATATTACTGCACTTCAAACAAAGATACTCTGATTTAAAACATTCTCACAGCAGCAGAAGCAAAAAAATAATCATAAAAAGCAACAAAATATGACTTCATTCTTTCTGAGCCTGCTCATCTTCCACTTGCTCCACTCAGTCTTTAAGTTAAATCTCCTCACACAGTAACACAACCTTCAGTCGGAACTCACCTACAATTTATCCCTCAACTCAGCTACTTCAGCCTACTTATCTTTGGTGGGTGTGTTGATGTGTGTGAATATACAGTGCAGTCCACTTCTATACTACATGTTGATACGCAGATTGCTGGGTGGGTGCAGGTAAGGCTGCCTCAGTGGCATTGTACACAGAAGTGGGAAGGAGAAGGCATCAGTGTGAGTAGCAGCAGTGCAGAGTCGAGGGATGGAATTATCATCGCCGCACTACATCAGCAAGCAGATTATTCAGCCTCGTCTGTCAGAGTGAACCTGGGAGGAGTAGAGGGGCAGTCAGTTAATGACAAAATAATGATGATCGTCAAACAATGGGGAAAAAATGAAGACAAAAGTGACCAGCTAAATGACAAGTCATCCAAAATGTACATACAAACCTCTCAAACCACACTGTCTATACTATCCTACCATAAAAATATACTCCTATTGGAATTTGACATTAAGCTAAGCTGACCATAGACTGTCTCTGTTCTCTGTCACTAAAGAGCCCATTGTGTTTGATGCTAAATATTACATGTAGAATGAAGCGCTTCAATAAATGTATAAGGAAGTCTGGAGCAAGTTCAGTCTGCTCTGCTCACCATTCTGTGACACCAGACTTCAGGTCAATCTCGGCCAAGTCGATCTGCACCTAGAAAAACAAGAATGTAATATTAGCATCTGTATAAACTGCAACTCTGAGTGAAAATATTAAAAAGGAATACGCAGTAACAAAACAGCCATGCAATGAACTTGACAGCTACCAGCCAGACCACCTACTAGTGTACGACCTGAGCACACCTGGACAGGTATGCGTTTACTCAAATGACCCTAATGTGAGTGTGCTGTTTAGAAGTGAAAGCACAGTTTCAGACTGACCTGTCCAACGATGTCTCGGCTCCTGAACGAGGCTGAGTTATTTTTAACTGATACACTCAGACGCCTGTATCTCGTCTCCTCCAACGGCAGATCATACTCAAACCTGACATTGACAAAGATGATTAGAACATGAACACAAACAAAAATCTGTATATAATAATAAAAACAGTAATAATCACAAAGTCATACACAATGCAGATACCTTTCATTGTATTCTGGGTTGAGATCTCTTTTCTTCACAGCTGTCTTTCTCTTGGTGGCTTTGCTTTTGTCTGGGAGCAGCATGAGGGAGACGTAGCTGTCTATGCCGTCCTTACCTTGTGACAACAGACCTCTGCATGCAGAAAAGAGAAAGCAAATCTTTAAAAAAAGTCATTGTTCAAGCATGGGAATAACTATAAACTCCCACTATATTAGAGCAGGCTGATTCAGATTTATAAATACAACACAATGTGCAAAGCTGGCCGTGCTCATTTTACATTTGAGCTGTCATCAACAATTTCCTTACTTTGTAAATTTTCTGTAAGAGGGTTAAAGGTTCAACCACAGACCTTATTTTAATGTTTTATATAACCAGACATCTCGGGTTTCTATATTTTTAAGCGATTATCTCAAGGTATGCTGACTGTATTATTGCAGCAAAAACGAAGTCAAAAGTCACCCACAATAATTTCCCAGGCCTGGGATAAATAAATTATTTTCTTTTCTATTCTACTAACAATTAGAGAACGTGCAATATTAACTTTATTACTTATATTTACCTTTTTCACTAGAACATATAGACATGTCGTGACTGTTCTATGATTGTGCAGTTTGTTCAAACAAGACACTTTTTTGAAACTCATATAAAATGTCTCTTCTGGATAAACAGTAAGTACATCCTTTACCATGGCCTCTTATAACATGATAATTTTATGTATGTCAATGAAAAGTATTTGGCACACACACCTGCAGGCATGGATGACCACAACGAGCTTTCTCTCCTGTGAGGCGTATGAAAGAGACAAGTTCACCTGCCCATTTCCAGATCCACAGGCAGAGGCAGCACAGGGCAGAGTCCCTGCACTGATCATATCCACCATTTTGGAATCCAAAATCTATTGAAAACAAATTCAATATAGCAGTTAGAGTCGGTATTAGTTAGCTAAACACCTTTGGCCGAAGTCTTTGTCTTTCAGATGTCATCACCTTGAGTTCAGCCCTCAGTAGGATCTGACTCTCAGGTGAGGCTCCATCCAGGTGGAACCACTGGTCCAGGACCAGCTGTGGCTCTGCAAGCAGCTCCTTGACAGTAACCACCAGAGATCCCATTGGCTGATCCCAGCCACTGGACAACTGCAATGCAAAATTCAACATTATTGCTGATAAATATAAGCAAACTTAACTTGGACCCACAAATGGATCCGATATGCAGCAGCAGAAAACCAGATTCTGTAAACAAACATCCATCCATCCATTATCTATCCATAATCCTCACGAGGGTCGTGGGGGGGCTGGAGTCTATCCCAGCTGACTTAGGGCGAAGGCAGGGGACACCCTGGACAGGTCGCCAGTCTATCACAGGGCCACACTTAGAGACAGACAACCAAGCACACTCACATTCACACCTACGGACAATTTAAAATCTCCAGTTAACCTCAACATGTTTTTGGACTGTGTGGGAGGAAGCCAGAGAGAACATGCAAACTCCACGCAGAAAGATTCCGGTGCCCCCACCGGGATGCAAACCGGCAACCTTCTTGCTGCGAGGCAACAGTGCTAACCAACTGCGCCACCTTGCAGCCCGCAAACAAACATATATAAATAAATTTCTTACCTTTATCACGAGCATCTGTTGTTTAGGGTCATGTACCAGGAAGTAGAAAGACTCATTCCACTGAGGATTTCTGCTGCGGTCACACAGCTAAAGAAGCATGATAAAAAGATATGATAGTTAGAGCAATAAAAATGTATTTATCACACTGAGCAAAAGGCCCCATGCATCAGGAGTCTCACTTTGGTTTTGTAGGTTGTTTCCCCCAGAACAAGCTCCGCTCCAGCTTTGGGTTCTTTTCCACTCTTCTTCAACTATCCGGTCAAAGAGAGGCATTCAAGTTATGTTGTATGTGTAATTACTTTTTACTAACTACTGCACAGTATGTAAATAAACTGCAGGTGACTTACAGGTAATGAATGTGCTCTCTCTAAGTGGACAAAGAGCAGAGCTGCAGAAGGGACGGCTTTGTTCTGATAAGACTGCAGAGACTGAAGCTGCAGTACCTGTCACATGAAGCACAGCCAGTTAGGTGTGATAATTATGCTGCAATGTGAATAACTTGCCTCGTGTGCCAGATTGTGACTCAGCAGCATTATCTGAGATGATTTAGAACTTCATGTTTCAATAAACAGAGCAAGGTTAAAGCTAGTCACTGATAAAATTGTAAACATGAAGGTGGACCGACCTGATCAAGCCTGACTGAGTTTGACACTGTAGGAACCCATTCCAGGATGAGGTGAAGCCGTCCGGACTTCACGTCATTCAGCGTGTACCACTGCAACAGAGACAACGTCAGTTACAGAAGCAGAGCAACACCCTTCATGTAAGGAAATGATACAAAGCAGAGTTTAAAAACCACATGGTGCCACGTTAGATTATGAGTTATTGATTAACCTGATCTGTATACTGTGATCTTATGACCTCGTTCAGCTTGATGTTGAATCTGTAAACATGAGTACAGACAAATGGTCAACAACAACAAGGTTGCAGTTTAAGGCTGGAAAGAATTTTGATATCATTCATTTTCAATTGTGAGATAAGAAACTTATTATGGTATTAAATGAAAACAGCACTAAGGCAATCAGCAACCGAGATAAACACAAATCATTTACAGATATTCATGAACACTACTTGTGTAATATTTATACAACCAGTCACATGCAATATTCAGTTTACATCGATGATTGACAGCTGCAAAGTCTACCAGTCCACAGCTGAATTTATATTTTGAACTGAATTCAACAAGCTTGCTGGTCCACTGTGAACCTGTTTATCCTTTTTTTGCACTAAAATTTGCTACACATGATTATTATTATTTATTTTTTTTGCTTGGCCTGACACAATGGCTGCCAATCAAAGTCAGAAATTGTAGTTGAGAAGCTTCGCTGAAACAGTGATGCAATGTTTCTCTTTTCAGTTTAAAATCGTACTAAGCCACAGGAGTATCTTATTACCATGCAGGTCCAGTGTACACAGGGGTCTACACTTTTTTTTACTTTGAGGACTGATATAAGTTCATAGGACACGCACCTCCCTAAAAAGTCATCAGAATCAAAATCCTTATCAAATGCTTCGATCTTGATCTCCTGGAGGTTGTGTCCACTCAAAGCAAGCTGTTCAAAACAAACAGAAGCACACATATGTCAAAAAGAGACTGTAGGAACAGTGAATTCCAAACAATATGCAGTAGTTTAACAAAAAAAACACATTGCCTACCTCATACATTTCATTCCATGTTGGGTTTAGATTCTCCTTGATAACATGGCTCTTAAATGTAACTTCCCCTACGTTGATCTTGACATAGGGATCACTCTTGCCCTTCACCATGCCTCCCATCAGGTTATCCTTTGCAACCAGATTCTGTGCCTCCAACAGGTGAATCCTTAGCAGCCCCTACAGGAGGAAAATTGTAAGTGTTATGAAGTCCTGGAGCACACATTTGTTCCTTACTCGTACCAGTAAATTCCTGCTGCCTTTGACTAAACATTCCGCAACTGTAGTAGGTTAAAACGACCTTCTATAAGATCGTGGACAAGTGGTCTTTTCTAAATTTTACTAATTAAAACTATCAATAGTTCCTAATCAGATAAGCCCAATGGACATAAATGTATAAATAATGCAATGTCTGGCACACCTTTGAACCTGTGAATGTCCATCTTGACATAACAAGGGCACCTTTGGAGACACTCAGCAGACTACACACCAGAAGCACCAAAACAACAGAGGAAGCTGAAGTCCACCCAGCAGAACTTGTGTGAGATATTTCGGAACAAGAGGAAGTGGGACACTCACAGTGTTTGGAAAAATAGTGTGAGGGGTAATTTAGAAAACCCACATGATTCACCAAACTGTTCACCATCAAGTGATTGGTGACACAATGAATGACTGGCAATGTATTATTGTTGCACTCCATTAAAATGGAAAAAAAACTGTCCTATGTATGTATAGGTAGTGAGTTGGGAAAGCGTTAGCTCTTAGCGTTTCAGCAAACTGGAAGTAGTTTGGGACAGTAGCTACTCAGTGGTAAGCCTACTGATCCTCAAGCCCCAGCCTCACGGTTAAATCCTTGAGCATGGCCCCTAACAAGCTGGGATATGCAGCCTGGGATGACACTGCACTTTGTTGTGCAATGACGACAACAAAGTTCTGTGGCAGAGAGGTAGCGGACACTGCATTTTACCGTACATAGCTGATGGAAGTGTTCTAAATTTATGCAAGAAATGACAAGGGACAAAGGCAGCAAATGACAGTACACAGCTGTTGAAACCAAACAAGTCAGTTTCCAATCTGCTCATAAAAGCATAACTAAACCCACCTCTTTACCAAAGTCCTGGCTCGGGGTTGTGTGCGGTGGAAGAACTTCACGAGGTTTGGGTATTTCTGTGACTTCTGCTGGCTTCAGCGTGTCAGTGGGAAGACCTGTCACTGTGGTGTGAACAAGACTGTCTAAACCAGTACTACGTTCACACACACACACACACACACACAATGCAGAATCTATTAGGTGTCTGTTAGTATGCTTTTTTTGTTTCTTCCATTTTATGGTTGTTTAAGATAAAAAAGAAAAAGGAAATGTGGCCGTATTTGCTATGATGTGGAGCTCACCCCTTTGTTCGCATTTGCTGCGGTTCAAAGTCTCCTTGGAAAGTCGGTCGTGTGGGACGCTCTTCTACATCTGTTGGTTCTTCAACCACCTGACCAAGATTGCATTAAAGTTACAAAGGTAAAAATAGACATTGAGAACATAATAACATCTGACTTTTCATGTGATGTGACTCACAGCAGCAGCAGGGAATGTATCAAGTGCAGCTGGAGCAGGCTTTTCTGTGGAGGGTGCAGGTTCTGCTTTTGCTGATCCAGGTTGTTCTGGCTGGTTTGACTCTGCAACAGACCTGAAAACAAGAGTACTGTTAAAACCATGTGAGGGCCAGAGTGGAACTGATTAGACAGTAGCTTCACTTAGCAACAAATGAACTTACTCTGTGCAGTTGTTTTGTGTAAAATACGTCTTAAAGGAGTATATTTACTGATGCATCCCATCCTCTCATTCCTTCACTCACCCACACCGCTGCACTTTGTATTTATTTGTTCTTGTTTTTGCTTTAAATGTGTATTTGAACAGTCTGAGGATGTATACATGAACAAATCAAACACAAATGACTCACTCATGTGTTGGCAGCTCTGAGCTTTTTTCCTCCTCACTCGCTGCTCTGAATGCCTTATCTTCTTTCTTTGAACCAGTTACAGACGGTACTGGAACTTCAGTCATTCTTGAGTTAAGGATCTGCCAACAACAAACTTCCAGTGAGTTTTATCAATGTAAAACACAACTGGACTGATCCTCAGTTTGTATATATCCTCATACCTTGAGTTCAGCCCTCAGGAGGATCTCACTTTCAGGCAGGGCTCCATCCAGGTGCATCCACTGGTCCAGAACCAGCTGTGGTTCAGAGAGCACCTCCCTCACTGGAACCACCAGAGATCCCATAGGCTGGTCCCAAGCACTGGACAACTACAGATACCAGCACACATTTGTAATGTCACTCAAAACTTGAGACGCTCCTGATGACAGCAGTGTGCTATACATGCTGTACATTAGCACTGTGAGACACTCAGCACATTCACCTTAATTATGAGCATCTCCTCGGTGGGGTCACGAACCGGGAAGTAGAACGCCTCGTTCCACTCAGGGGATCTGGAGCGATCGCATACCTTAGAAAAGAGGAGGGGTGAGTACACGGATCATCAAACTGTTCATGGAATAACAAAGATATACTGTAAAATTTACTGCGTTTTGATTTAATTGTTTCTTTGCTGTAAGGTTTCAGCAGGCTTGTGGAATGGCATATGGAGGTATTTGGACATACTGTATTGTGTTTTTTTCAACTCTACCACTAGGGGGAGCTAAAGTTGGATTTTTTTTTTTTAATATTATATACACCGTGGTTTTATTCATTTATTCACTTCAAAATTAATCATTTACCAAAACAGTAGATACATTCATGGGAAATTGTGATAGAGGCTTTATTGTCACATTTTATTGAGTAAATTATTAACGAACCCTCTGAACCTCAAGCAGTTTCTGAGAGTTTTCTGCTTTAGTCACATTTGTACTCACAGTGTGCTCATTTCTAACTGCAATATAAAGGCCTGCACCTCTATGGAAACGGCACAGGCATTATCGAAACTTGGAAACTCACATTTTTATTGGGCGTTTATACTTTTCTCCTATTTGCTTTGTGTAAGCACAGTCTGCAGTTTAGCCCAGTTCAGCCAAAGCGTCCCTGAATTCTTGTCACTTGACTTTTTGGTCACAGCCTTCTCTGATGGCTTCATGGTTGCACAGAATTTTCCGTTTTCTCCAGAGTCCAGTTAGTATAAACAGATATTTTTTGTTGGATTTTAAATGAGGCACATAGAATAAAGTGATTTAGATTAAATATAACCTTTGTAGGCTTAGAAACTGAATGACTCACAGATGAGTAGTTAAAGGAATGTTGAGAAATTTCATAACTAATGGTTCTTGAGTCTGATAAACAGTGGAAGTTTGGCAATTTTTTATGACAACATGCCTCTCAAACCCACAGGCAGAAGTTTAATGAATGCAAAAAAAAAAAAGATCAACCAATACGACAATGACAATACATACAACTTGCAGCTCTGAACTGGCATCACTAGTCTGTGTGTGTTTGTTTCATTTTTATTATATCAATGTCATACCTTGGTTTTGTAGGTTGTATTACCAAATACAAGCTCAGCTCCAGCCTTGGGCTCCTTTCCACTTTTTTTAAACTGCGCACAGAAAGACACATAACATTTTATAAATAGTTTGCATTCACTCTCTGTGATTAAAGCAGCAACAGTTGAGAACCAACACTTCCTTAAAAAATAAAACACTCCTGCTGTACATTACTGCTTCATAAAAATCCAACAACAGTGATTGTTGCTCAGCTAACAGCAACTCTTATCCAGCCTTCTCTCTTTTATAAAACCATTACTTAATACTCAAAAGTAGTTGTTTTCCAAACTGTTGTCTATCTTCATGTTGGACACAGCACGCTTATTATAGTGTTTGTCACTGTACGAAATTACAGGGGACTCACAGGCAATGAGTGTGCTCTGTCCATGTAAACAAAGAGCAGAGCTGCAGAGGGAACAGCCTTGTTCTGGTAGGACTGGAGAGACAGCAGCTGCATTACCTGCAGCACAGAATCAAATAAAAACTGCATTAGTGACTCAGCACTCACGGGGACAGTGGATCAAGACAGGAGGTCATATTAGAGATGGAGCAGATGTGGGAGAATCAGGAAACACAAATGGTCAAGATTAAAATCATATGTGGATAAAAGAAGACACATTGAGAAATGATATAAATTGTACTAACTTGATCCAGGGTGTCATTATGAGACACTGTTGGAACCCACTCCAGTATCAGACGTACACGACCAGATTTCACATCATTTAAGGTGTGCCACTGAAACAGAGGCGTTCATAACTGAATCACAGCCTACAATTACTTCAGGAGAACACAAATTGAGATAGAGTTTGTATAAAATGCCCACCTGGTCTGTGTACTGGGAGCGGATTATGTCTGCCACACTGATTTTGAATCTGTCCACAACAAAATGCACATTATGCACACATGGACAACAATGAGTCAAACGCACAATCTGTGGAGCACATCCCACTACAACAGATGCTTATTTTTATCTGTAAGTTCAAATCTTGTGCATCTCATTTACCATTTGTTCTATTTGTATGGTAAAGGAACATTATTACCAGCCAGTGAACACATCTGTTTACTGAATACTGTGCTGGACAGTGAAGACTATAATACTAAGTTCCCCAAATGCAAACCTCCACATTTGCCCTCACCTGCCCAGGAAGTCATCTCTGTCCATGTCTTTATCATACAGCTCCAGTTGCACCTCCTGCCCTGACTGAGGCCTCATCACCACCTGAGGGAACACAGTTCAGTTCAATTTACAGTTAAATTAACAAAAGTTACTTGCTTTGTCACTTTGTTCAGCCACTCATACAAACCTCATACATCTCATTCCAGACCGGGTTGAGATTCTCCTTGACCACATTGCTCTTAAACATCACCTCTCCAACGCTGATCTTGGCATAGGGGTCACTCTTGCCTTTCACCATACCGCCCATCATGCTATCTTTGGCAACCAGACTCTGGGCCTCCAACAGGATGATTCTCAGCAGCCCCTACAGATAGAGATATTTAACTACAGTATATATTGCTTTTTGCTAAACATGATGTCATCATGCCCTGTTTCTTGTATCTGCTACTTTAGATTGCAGTTTTTACCTCACTGGCAAAGCTGATGTCTGGAGAAGTATGAGGAGGCTGTATGACGGCAGGGGTCGGTGGTTCTTCCACTTTCTCTTCAATCACATTAGCTGCCGTTTGCTTCACTTTAACGTCTTCATTCGAAGTCACTGAAGAGCTGATAGTCTCGACAGGGGGAGCATCCACTGAACTTGACCTAAAAGCACAAAGAGTATCAATGTGGCAAATTAAATATAGACAATGGAGAAACTGAAGGCAAAAACACACTTTTCTGAAACAACTATCTTACCTGAGCACTGTATCTGTCTCCTGCTTTCGCTGAGAAGGGGAAGGCTCAGATGCTGATGGGACCTTAGCCTTCTCAGTGGCACCAGTACATTTGCTAGGAATCAGCATCTGTAATGGAGTTGATATTATTATTATTCCACTTAAACACTTGAGCTTGGTAACAGTCCTGATCGCAACAAAGCACACATTTAAAGAACTGACTCAAAAGGCTCATGACAATGTGCCACTGAAATTACAGCAAAGAAAGAATAACTATCCAAACCCAAAAACCTGCAGGCAGGTTCGAAAGGTATGTCATCTTTTAAAATATCACCAAATTACTACCTTAAGACATAAACTGTAAAGACAAATGGAATCTCTGGATTTAAACATTTTGACTGTCTCTGTACTACTTATCTGTGGCATGCCTTTCCAACAGAAAACAACCAAATCTAAGTTTAAATTTGTGACTTTTCAACAATATCACTGTATTCTACCTGTTTCAATTCCAAATGATCTAAAAACAAATTGTTTGCACAAGCAGGATTCTTTTAAAAACCAAAAAAAAACTTTGCACTCCCCAGCATAATCCAAGAGGTTATCAGTGAATCAGCTGCAACAATCATGGGGCAAAAATTCCAGGCCTGTTCAGCTCAGCTGCAGACTGTGTTTACTCAGATCACATAGACAAGCACAAAAAACAGATTAAGAGAAGTAAAATATATAGAATGTGAAGTAACCATTTTTTTCCCCCAGTATTGATTACAACTTTGGGAATTTGGAAAAATGTTGCACTTGTTGACTATTTTTTAAAATCCATCCATTATCTATACACCGCTTAATCCTCACTAAGATTTTTTAAAATATTCACAAAAATAAATAATCAATGAAATTCAAATTTAGTTTTATTTTTATGACTGATGCTAATATAACTTTCTACAGTTATACATTTTTACAATCAAAACTGTTATACTGCACAAAGAACAAACACAAAAAAACTACTTCTTTCTACTTCTTTTTAGCCATGATTGTGCTGTTTCCATAGAGGCACAGCACTTTATAGAGCAGTAAAAAGACCACAGTGAGAAAAAATGTGATGGGAGGAAAAATGCCCAGAAACTGCTTGGGGTTCAGAGAATTAAAAATAGAGAACAGGACATATAGCAGTAGCTATATCGAAATGGCAAAAAGGGCACTGACACACTTAGTTACTTACCTTAAGTTCAGTTCTCAAAAGAAGCTGACTCTCTGGCGAGGCTCCGTCCAGATGGAACCACTGGTCCAGGACCAGCTCCGGTTCAGACAGCAGCTCTCTAATAGGAACAACCAGAGAACCAATGGGTAGAGTCCAGGTGTGGGAGAGCTGGAGAAACATAATGCAGAAAGTGAGTGCAGGAATGTTTATATATGAGAGATCTCATTATTTCTCTTTGTATAATGGACACTTTCTGTTCCGCTTTAGTTTTGCGCCGATGCCAGCTGACCTTAATGATAAGAATATCCTCTCTGGGGTCCTGAACCAGGAAGCAGAATGCTTCATTCCACTGAGGCGATGTGGTACGATCACACACCTTAAAAAGACACCCACGAGTCAACCAACATTAATAACAGACAGGGTATTGTGTTATTCTTGATATTAAAACTCATCATTATCTGAATGAGGTTTGGGGTCTTACTGTAGTTTTACGAGACATTTCTCCAAGAGTAATCTCTGCTCCTACTTTTGGATCTTTTCCACTCTTCTTCACCTGCAGAAGCACAGAATAGACAAAGTCATTCACTGGAAGTTCAACAGTTAACTACTAATCCTACACATGATCCTTTACAGCAGTATTTAAAGACTCACAGGTAAGCCGTGTGCTTGCTCAACATACACAAACAGAAGGCCTGCTGAGGGAACCGCCTTGTTCTGGTAGGACTGTCTGGAATAGAACTGAAGAACCTACAGTCACAGGAAAGAGTTGAAGAATATGAATGCAGCTCACCAGAAAATGTCTATTAATCTATGACTTTATTTGAAAATACTGACCTGATCCAGGCTGTCTGACTCTGAGGCTGTTGGAACCCATTCCAGTCCCAGATGAATTCGACCAGACTTCACATCATTGAGATTGTACCACTGAGAAATAAAAAACAATAAAAATGTTCCTGCAAGAATCACTGGGTCCCCATCAAGAACAGCTCCTTCAGTAAATAATTGTAGAGATAGTATGAAAACACGCCTACTAAAGACCAATGTATCTGGCTGAGTTAGGCTTCAGTTACAAGGATACATTTGACTGTCTGCCCACCTGATCAGTGTACTGTGAATCAATGATGTCCTTCAGACTGATCTTCAGCCTGTATGTCAAGACACGTGAGATTAGAACTTATCATTTATCCAGAGTCTAATTCATATATGTGAAAATGAAATTAGAATAGTTACCTGCCCATGAAGTCATCCTTCATATCCATGTCTTTATCAAACACCTCCACATGCAGCTCCTGACCTGGAAGCTGGGTCAGAATCACCTGCAGGGAAAACAAAGTCACACATGTATCTTTGACCAGCTGAACACTATGGCATGTATGAACACAAAATTTCCCAGCAATGCACATTTACTCACCTCATACATCTCATTCCAGGTGGGGTTAAGATTGGTCTTGACAACATTACTTGTGAATGTTTCTCCTCCGATGTTGATCTTGACATAGGGATCACTCTTGCCTTTCACCATGCCCCCCATCAGGTTATCTTTTGGAACAAGATTCTGGCCAGCTAACAGGTGAATTCGAAGCAGTCCCTGAAAAAAACATAAATGAAATTACAAATAATTAAGATAAATATGTAAAAGAAGCCTAAAAAAAAAAACACATCATTGAACTCTCCTCGGGCTGCACGGTAGCTAGAAGATCCCTGGTTCGCATCCCGGTTAGGATGCCTGGGATCTTTCTGCATGGAGTTTGCATGTTCTTGCCTTTCACCATACCTCTCTCCAGGTTCTCTCACTTCCTCCCACAGTCCAAAAACATGTTGAGGTTAATTGGTGGGTCTAAATTGTCCGTAGGTGTGAATGTGAGTGTGCTTGGTTGTCTCTCTGTCAACGTGTCCAGAGTGTCCCCTGCTGAGATAGGCTCCAGCCCCCCCGCAACCTTAATGAGGATTAAGCGGTGTTTAGAAGATGGATAGTTGGATGAACTGTCCTCTGTTACCTCTGTGGCAAAGCTAGGATGAGGAGAAGTCTGCTGAGGCAGCTGTTTGGACAATCCAGCCTCCAGAGTAGAAGCCACCTCAGATGGGATTCGATCTTCATCCAACCACAGGACCTTTGTTGAAGTGGGGGAAAAAAAGAAAAGACAGACAGAAACAAAATAAAAAGCTGTGTAAAATCTTAATAATATAATGAATAACTTCTTACTTGTTTCTTTCAGTGTGTTTACAAAACCCTCATTGGCCTATTGCAGAGTAGGATAAGTAAGTAGGTCTTGCTGCCATTTACCCTGAGAACTGTGTTGATATAGATGCGACTGGCTGATCCCGAGTTGTCTAACTGGAACCACTGATCCAGAGAAAGATTGGAATTTGACAAAACACGGGACAAAGGGATGGTCAGACTGCCCAGCGTCTGCACGCGGTCAGCATCCTTCACCTAATGGAAAGGAAAGCCAAAATAAAAGGACATAAGTTTGGATATCAGATTGCTAACACAAGGTTTCATGCACAGTAGCTAATCTTATGAGCTGTTACCTGAATGTCTATGTCTTGTTTGCGAGGATCTTGGATGAAGAAGGTGAAAGCTTCTTCCCACTCGGGATTTATGGTTGTGTAACAAGTCTAAAGATAAGAATAAACAGTTTGCATATGGAAAAGAAGTAAATGAAATCTAATCTGCAGTACTTTTAATTGGCTTCTTCAACAGATATACCTTGCTCTCTCTAGTGACGTCCTGCACAGACAGCTGCACCATGGGATTGGGCTCTTTATTTCCCTTCTTCATCTAAAAGACACAAAGTTGCAGACGTATGAATACATAGAAAGGCATGTGAACAATTGCACTGTAACCAATAGCAGAGCAAAAATAGACTTATCTACAGTGCTGCTGTGACAACGCTAATGTGAATAATGGTTTGTTCAAGGCTACCATAGCAACAGCACAAATAACCGAAAGGAAGCAGCACACTGTGCACTGTATTCAGGAAGTATAAATCTGCACTGAATAAAAAAAACACAAAGACTTGATTTCACTCCAAAGATTCAATCACTGCTGGTCCCATTTGTGCGATGATTTGTGTGAATGACAGCAGAAATTAGCAGAGTAAGAAATGTGTGTTGGATAAAATTAGCAACATTCATTCTTAGAGCAACACACTGAACGGGGGTTGGAGGCCAAGGCAACAGTGATGTGGAATACGAGACACATGGCAGTTACAGCTCTGCCTCATTTAACCGCACACAGGAAGCAGCTCCGAGCTGCGCACGAATGTGGGCAGAGAGGTTAGAGATATTTGACTCACGGGAAGTGCCTCAGCCTTGTCCAGATACACAACCAAGATGGCTGAAGAAGGGGGATCGGCAGTCTTGCTGGTGACACTCTCATTCCTCTTTAGGATCTAAGTGAAAATTGCAATGATTTTTAAAAATTATGATTGTTGAAAGAGACACAAAAGTCATACTAATTTAGAATCACCACAGTAATATATTAGTGAAAATGACTGATTCAAACCTGCTCCAGTTGATCAGTGCTAGGCAGCAAGGACAACCACTCCAGTCTGAAATGAACCCGCCCAGACGGAGTGTCTTTCAAAGTAAACCACTGGGACAGACATACATTTGCAATCAGATAATTAAAAAAAACTGTTCATACAAACTGTGGCTTAAATGACAACTTTTCACTTACATCGTCTACAACTATGGATTTCTTCACAATGCCCAAATCCAGTTTGGTCCTAAATGGAGGAAGAGAGCATGAAAGAATTACTAAAAGATGAAAGAGTACGTGTAGTGGTAAAAATTAAAGGATCAATAGCAGAATAAGCACATTCTGTAGCTTTAAAACGGTATGCTTTATTCATGGGTTGTCTGTTTACCCCCACTGTTCATGAAAGGTGGCAAATAAAAGCTGAAAATGTGACATTCAACAAAGGCACACAAGAGACATGAATTATGCACATGTACCTGCCCAGGAAATCATCCTGGTCTGGGTCTTTGTCATATACCTCCACTTCCAACTCTTGCCCAGGCACTTCATGGACAATAACCTGACGTGCAGGACACACATAGAGGACATGAAGACTGACAGAGTGATTTGTATGGAAGCTGCCTGCCTCATGAATGAAAATGACCACTGTCAGCCCTGTAACAGTCAAATCCCTCAGATATAGACAAAAGTGAAATGATGATATATATCAATGAAAAACACAGAATATTACAAAAACCTGTAAATGCAGTGGAATGACGATACACATTTTCAAGAAATTCTTTTTCCTCCTCACCTCATACATCTCTCCCCACTTGGGAGAGTCTGTGTTGTCAACGTGTTGGGAGGTGAAGGTCTGAGGGCCCACCCTTAATATGGCATAGGGGTCAGATAAACCAGCCATGACCCCCTTCACATAGTTGTCTTTGGCTGCGAGACTCTGTGCCTCCACTAGGTGGATTCGCACCACACCCTAAGAAATAAAAGAGGGTAATAAACCTGTGTTTTCTGAAATGTAAACTAATATCAAAGTCTCAATCTGAAGGTGCATGTTGAGGCTTCACCCTTGGCAACGGAGAGCGTAGGCGGGCCACATGCAAGCCAGGAACCAGTGGGACAACCAGACGGTTGGGCAACACCAAGAAGGAGGCAATGGCATCCATAATCATGCTGTCTGACATGACACTGCAATGAAGGGCAAAATTAACATTTCAGTGGAAACACTGGTAATAATTTACAACTCATTGTCTATTGAAACCCACACTATAATGAAATGTCTAAGGCTCTGTTTATGAAAAGATTGCGGTTATTGCTAATGTGCATAGCAAGATGAGGTTATTTTGGCACAACTCACTTGAGTCCAGGAATGTCCAACAAATTAGTCAGTCCAGTCCAATTGATGTCTAGTTTCTGGGAGGAGGACAGAATAGACAGAAGAAGGTACAGTAAATCAATCAGGATTGATGAAAAAATCAATAGCATGAAAGATATATGAGGCTACACTGGGACACATGATAGTCACAGGAATGGGGGTTGAAAAGAACAAACAGAGGTGACTGTAGATGGACCTACAGGCCGACGGATGAAAAACATGGTGACTGCACCCACGATGGGCACATCTCCAATCAAAGGCTCCAGAATCACTCGCATCATCCCATGTAGCTAAACAGAGAAACAGACAAGATGTAATTATTGCTAAACACAGAAAGGCAATTGTTCAGGGTATTTCAGTTCCTCTTTGGGCTTCAGATAGATACATTCTTTGAATTTTAACTTCACATGAAATGTTGTTGCTCAGTGACTTGAAGACACACCTGTATTCCTTTGACTCCAGCTTTGCAGAAGTATCTTTTCACTTCAACATTGATCTCTACATTGCCAACATAGCTGAGGACACAAGAACACAAAATGTCACCTACAATAACATCTCCTAATGTTCGAACACTGAGGAAAGCACAAAGAGAAAGAGATAAACAGTCACCTAATATACAGATCTAGCAGGACTTGTCCCTTGTCATTCTCTGTGTGTGCTTTGATCCCTACAACCTTCATGGCCTGAAGCAAAGAGAAAGCACATTTATTTACACAGTATAAATGACCAGCGGTACTTATATGAATCTTTCCAGCCGTGCCGTAGCACAGTTAAGGTCTCAGTGCCTTCACCTTGTTTCCCATGTCCACCTTGGTGAAGCTGAGGGTTTGGAGGTGGCTGCTAGAGGCTCGAATAGATGGAGCGATGGTTTCTATCAGCAGCTTCTCGAGGTACTGGCCGACAAAGGGCCACACCTGCTGCAGAACCTGTGCAGGCATCAAACACATGGTATAAGATGCGTTCATGTGTAAGAAATATAACATCCAATGTGCATCCCTGCAGCATGCTACACCACACTGTTGCTTTGAGTAAACTTTGGCATTTTAGCCCTATAGTAACAAAAGCATCTGTCAGATGCCTTGGCTTCCATTAGCAATAATAGAAGAATGACAGAGACAGCTGGAGCCAGTTGAGCCTCCTCAGCTGTTAGTCTTCTTATCTGGGTGCTTACATGCTGTATGATACAACAAATTCTGTCTTCTACATGTAGGAGTGCTGCACTTTCTACAAAATATCAATCCTGTGGTACAAACTTGTTTAGTTTTCAAACTATTCGTACTGGAAAAGAATCCAGAAGCAGAGGCAGTGTTTGGTTGCGTGCCTCTGCGACAGTAAAAAAAAACCCCCAGAGTTGGTTATAGTCTGGCATAAGTGGGGAATGAGTCATCAGCTGCATGCTTGTGTGGAGGATGAAGCCTGAGCAATAAGAGAATCTGCTGACCTCCCCCTCGAGTAAGCAGTCTCAAAACTCTGCTTTGTGTGCTCTGTGACGCTCAGATCTCGTGGTCCTGTGAGCATGAATACTTTGATTTCTCTTTGTCTATATTAGTGGCCTTTATTTCTCCGTGGGGGCAGACTGTAGCTGCAGTTTTATTTAGTTTTGGGGACTAAGCAGCTCCTCCCCCTTCCTGTCAGCCTGGCGGCCTGCAATGAAATGGAAATGTTGAGAGAGTTGCCTGGCATGAGGCCTGCTCTCTGCAGTGCAGACAGTGGCTACACTAGTGGGGGTGTGGCCTTTCCTTGGAACATGGCAGCAGCAACGCTTACATCTATCAGCTAACAGCAGCTAATAACTTAGCAGACACTAACAAGTGTCAATCAGCACAACAGCTGGGCCACTGAACGGACAGGCGTGTGTTTGCTGAGCGTATAAAAGAACAGACATTCATGTAATTTACAATACAAAAGAGGCAAAACAGGACACTGTTTATATTTTACCTTATTCAGCCATTCAACCTTCTCAACATCTGGAAAGTTTACCTGAAGGAAAGAAAAACAAAGCAAGCACATAATTTAAATTGTGCATAGAGCCTGGTAAACACACAACAATATAGGGAAATGATTGAGTCATAGACAATGCAGGTCTGGAATAATAATCAGTAACATTGCTGATATAATCCCACTGCTGTTTTTTCACCAGGTTTTAGACTGAATAAATATTTCCAAGAATGTGGACATAGCCAATTCACAAATCCCTTTGAATGATATGGCTGCTGCATGGTTTAACTTTGCATTAAAGATCAGGTGTGAGGATGCATTTGCAATATTAGTGCTTGAAATTTTTTACTAATTTATGTTGATGTATTATTTATTATGTCATTTGTTGAGCAGCACCGGAGAACAACACTGAGACTCCCCTTTTTTGAAAACTTCAATGAGGATATGCAAGCTGTCTGGTTATGCAAGCAATTACTAAAACCCACTCACGGAAAGAGGAACCCTCAGAAACCTCATCTGGGTGTGGCCTGATGTTCTGAGTCAAAACAGACCCATGTGGGTTTTGGCATTTACATTCTGCTGCTACATACCCTAAGGATGTATATGTATGTATGTATTTGCATAAACTGCAGGACTATTATCCTTAGGTATTTTCCAGCCACCTTTTGTTACAATTGCAAACAGATTAGAGAGATTTTGTAGCTGTTGCATTAATTGCTCTGATTGTTCTTTAAGTCAAGTTTAGTTTTGAAATCTAAACAAACACAACTGTGGAAATGGAGATGATGCAGGAACATATACCATAAAGGGACTTTTGCACATTTGTTTGAATGTATGTTTCAGTGAGGACCTAAAGCTCACCAGTTCATTAAAGCCTCCCAAGATTACAGACTGTGGTACAATAAGTGGTCCCACACTAAGTATTGGTTGGGCTGGTTCACTGAGCACCCTGTAGGGATGTTCTGATTTTGAATGTTCTTTAATGTGAGGTTACTCCGGGTCAAAGTGGGTGTTTACTTCTTATCTTACCCAAGCAGGGAGGTCTCTCTTGATTTTGGACACTTTCATGGATGTATACTCCTCCTCGTTGTTGAGCAGCTGGAAGGCCGTCCTCAGGCGCGCCTCCTTGGCTTCTCGGGCATGTTTCCATCCCGTGTAGACCATCATTCCGAACACCAGCAGACTGGTGCTAACCCGGTAATAACCCGCAAGATATACGGGGAGCAGGGCGCCCAGGCATTTCCCAAACGTCCACAGCACTGCGACCGCACTGATCCCCTTGGGTTTGGGACTGTCTGCCCCCACGGGGCTCAGCGCTTTCTCCTCGGAGCTGTTTGCGCTCGGACCCTCGGCGGTCTTTGGTTCAGTCGGCTCCGATTTTTCGTTTTGCATGTTGGTGTCTTTTCGGGACACGAACTTACTGCTGGATGCAAAATACTCAATTTAACACTGTGCTCGGACTTACTTAACGAGAATCTTATGCTTCCTGCCAGCTCCCTTCCCCACAAACGCGCTGCGGCACGTTTACCGTAACTCGTACCGTCGCTAATTCACCGTGCGTCCGTGGCGCATCTTATTTAACGGCACTAAAACGGTTCGTGTGGCCGTTAAAGTGGAGCAGTTGTATTGAATAAGCACAGTTGGAGGAGAAGTGGCCGACGGTAAGTTGTGCTCCTCACCCAGTCCCGTTAACTGGATGAAAACACGCCCACTGGCAAAGCAAAAAAAATGCATCTTTGACTCTTTCGCTGCTGCGTCAAGCTGCCCAATTTACCGTCATTAACGTTATTACTGCAGCATTGCAGGAAGTTACACAGATTTTTCCACAGTGTAGTGATCAAAATGCATCTTTACCTGCATGATGAAGCACATTCAGTCTAATAAAGCAATAGTGGACAGTATTTTGTCCTGCTTCAGTTCATATTAAAACAGCAGACTATGCGTTCTCCTCAGTACTTAGATCAGGTTTCCTGCCAAAGAAGGATGGTGTGGCAAAATGTGATTCTTCTTGGTAATACTGTATTGACCAGTTTATGACCATCTGGATCAGTCAAAACATGCAAATACACAGAACTTTACATCTGTGCTGATAGCAGAAGTGAGTCTGTGAAATTTTAATGCTTCTTGTAACTGAATTGTGATCGAAAAAAATGTTGACATCATGGATGATTATAGTCAGTCTTCTTGTATTGTCTCCAATGGTTAGGCTTCATGCGTTTGGTATGTATAATATCCTTGTCTATGCTGTAATTAAAACAGTTCAAAGATGGGTTTTATGCATGAAATAAAGAAATAATGTCATTTGCAGGGAAGTCAACAGCTCACTCACAATGTAAGGGTGCAAGTCACTTTTTTCATGTGGGAAGCTGCATTGCATGAGTTGAACTGTTCCTTTAAAACTATTACAACTAGTAATAACAACTGCACTTTATGTATGTAATATAGGACAGAGAGAAGGTAAAATAAAACAGAGGCATGAGAGGATAATTGCTCCTGCAGAAGGCAATTAGTTATTAGCACAACACTGGAATGAGTGCACAAGCAAAGGTCATATTGATTCCCATTGCTTATTGTAAGCCAGCATCAAATGTTCCAGTTGTTTGAAGAGCCACACGGATATGAGGCTACTGTAGAAACAGAGATTATGTTCGAGTTTACACAGCGAGACTCCTCCTAAAACACCTCAAGCAATAGGACGTTCACATGAGCCATTTGCCATTTGAAATCGTGTGTCTGGGCATGACCCATCTATCTCCAGCTGTAATTATAAGAGCACAGCAAACAGGAAAAGGGTGAACAAAGAGACGGATGACACAAGATTCATTGTTGAGTGGTTGTTATTGTTGTTTTTTTAAATGTGCAAAGTACCAAAGTTAATTTACACCAGAGCAATCCACAAAAATATAAACACAAACTGCTCCCAACGTCATCATGTCCTCACAGCAGTCTTGCAGAAATGGTACAAACACTATGGGTGATTTCACATTTTTTCAGTTTGTTGCCATTTTTGGTGTCTATGGGTGTAAAGATCCCTTTGGTACACAGACCTTTGTCAGAGTTCACAGGTCGGTCAGTTGGTCCGCAGGTTTAACATATTTGTAATGTTACCACAGAACACAGAGTTGGACATTTTTGGACAGATAAGTGTATATACTGCCCCCTGGTGGAGAAATGCAACAGTCCATATCTCATTGCTGTCGCTGCTTTTTCCGTAGGTTGAGTCTTGAACACATAAAAAGAGACAATCTATGCCTAAAAATCCCATTAAGGATGCTACAGACTGACTCATGGGTACTACAGTCCTGCAGTCGTTCAGTGAGGCAGAGTCGTGATCCTCATGCTTTGACTCGCAATGGGGTACGACACCATGGGGGTGGTGGCATGACTCATGGTGATGCCAGGCAGAGGCTGTGTCATGGACACTGCCACTGGCGCCACAGATACAGCCACCGGTGCCATAGAAACGGGAGGCGCCATTCCTTGAGCAATGGTCTGTGCAAGGGCAGCTGACAGGGGGGTTATTTCGGGATTGAGGTGTGGCGGAGGAGCTGTAGGTGGAGCTGCATTAGTCGGAGGCGCTGCGGGAGCACCGGTGGGAGCTACCAGGTCTTGCTGGGTGACGGGCCGAGGCTGCAGTCCAGCGCTGCTCAGGGTGGTGTGAGTCTGGGCGATGCTGTGATTGTAGGAACTTACAGCGCCTACGGGGGGTGCCAGACTCTGCTCAGTGGGTGCAGGAGTGGAAGACAGTGTCATCACCTTTGCCTGGCTGCGGAACTGGGCGTTCTGCTCCAGGAGAACCTCATTTGTGGCGATGAGATTGGAAACCTGAGAAGTACATAGGACATGGCTTAAAAAATGTACACTGGGGAAAAAAAATGTAAATGACCAGACACTTTTGTATGTTACCTAACTGCTGTACCAGTATGTTCTACTTCACTCTTACTGTTCCCAGTGTGTTTGTGTCTGTTGATGTTACAGAATTTCATTTTCTTTAATAAATGTTTCAAACTACATCCAATGGGGCTTTTTTCTGTCAGGTGACTGTGAAGGGAAATCCCTGGTCTGACATATCTCACTTGTGAGGGTCATTGCTGCTGAAACACAAATCTACACAAAAGAATCATTTAACTGTGTGACATAAAGTGACACTTTCTTTCAGCCAGTATGTGGTTGATGGAAATTAAGTCCTAAACTCAAGATGAGGCAAACTCACCAACAACATTCCTACATAATAAAATATAAACCTTATGCATTCATTTCACATGTTGCCATGTAGTCACACCAATTCTTGAGCTACAAATGTTAAAATGTTCCCGTAAACTTTTTTTTAAATCCACAAATATGTACAAGCCTGTCCATATTAAAAGTCCCATTTGGTGAAAATCTGTATTAACGTAATTTGTATGTCTATCATCATATCTCTAGACTACCTCAACTAGATTGCCTTCCAGCTTTACAAGTAAGGACAAATTTTATTCAGCTGTACAAGCTTGTTTCATACATGAAAACTGAGGAACCAACAGCCACCAAACATTTGCATAATCCTGCCTGCTGTTTGCCAGGTGAGCCATTCATAATGAGCTGCTGCCTCGCAGTCCGTCAGGTTCATTTACTGTCTCAAGTCGCATCTACTAACTGTAAAATGTCTCAGCCACAAGCAAAGCACACCAAATGCTCTGCTGTTAGTTCAGAATGAACACAAGAGTGTTCATGCACTGCCAGCATCTGAGGAACTGAAGACCCTATGGATTACTTTCATTACTGATGGCCAATGTCCACACAACAATAGTGCAGTCCTTGGTGTTATCATAATGTACAGCTAACGCTACCATGACCTTTAATTGCATGCTCACAGGTCTGAGCTATGCAGAAATTACAGTGCAGAAGGAAATTCTGAGATGGAAATTTTAGGACGAATCTAAAACCCAATGAACAAGGACTGGTTGGGTTATTGTGTCTTCTTGTCATTTGTTGTGCTTCAGAACAACCTCAACTCAGCTGCTGTCTTTGCATCTGTTTGTTTCTCGGCTGTATTTAAAGCTACCCACACTGAAAACAGTCATTTACAACAGAGCTAAAAACCTGAGCTTATACAGTTGTGGTGAAATTAACCACCTTCACAACATTTTGAGGTGAAAACTTGAAAGACATATTCTCGTGATTTGTGACAATTTCAATAATTTGCCGAAAAGGGACACAATATTGGACCTTTAAACTTGTACTTGCAGTCACTGAAGAAATGGCTCCAACATTGCCCCTCGCTTAATAAAAAGGTACAAGATATGATCTATATTTCAAAGAAGCTGAGGACCAACCTTGCTATTTCCCTCTAAAATTGACAGACATTTAATGAGAGGACACAACTACATCAGTCGCTGATGTTTTCTGATGATTCTGAAGGTTTGTTTACAACACCAATGTTGAAAAAACATCAGTAATTAAGCACACATTTGCTGATTGGCTGATAAAGAAATATTTTGTCTCCACCAACTCTAGCACTATGTAGTTAAATATGACTTAAATTTACATTGCAAAACATTTCTATACATGTGATTTGGGACTGGGATTTTAATATGTTAGTCTGCTGACAGTAATTGAGCCATACCTCTAAGCTATGGTCATAAGATCAAGTTTTTCTGGTTGACTTTTGGACACAAGGATGTACTGTGTTCATATGCTGATCTGCCTGGCCCTGTGTTAGACTGAAAGAATGTGGTTTGTTTTAACTCTTAACTTTCAGGTAAACTGCGATTTAATAGACAGTGTTTTATTTGTCAGTATTACAGTTACTGACTTTATCCACCTCTGTCAGCAGTAAGAGGGCCATGTTAAAAAGATTATTTTGATTTATCTTTACAAAGTGTGGGCAAAACAGCAGCAAACCTGCAAATTAATGCTGCTAAAAACAACTGTCTTCATCATGGGCTTTTTGAGTTTACAAGGTTTGTAACATTCAACATTGCTTCAGACTATGTTAGAGAGGTGCTGAATTTAATAAAAACTGAGATCGTAATACTTGTAATTGACAGTTTGTGATGGACTAATGCCTTTGTGCCACATTGTATGCAAATGTTTTTTAAATCAATAATCATATGACACTCAGTCATATTGTGCTTCTTATTCTAACCTGCTTCTTTAACTCTTCCACTCTCTTCCTCAGCAGAGAATTTTCTTCCTCCAGGAACCGGTACTCCAGAGGACGAGGTGGCAAGGTTGCTTGAACGCCCAACTCGTAGTGCCCGCCTCCGCTCCCGTCTGCCAGTCGCAGCCCCTCCAACCGCCTCCTCTTCAATTGTAGAGCGGTGTGGTCCATGGAGGCCTCGAGGGAACCAGCGTCAAACAGCCCACTCTCAAGCAGGGGGTCGTACACTGAGCATGTGCTCCTGTCATATCGTCGCTGTCCTGAAGAGCTTAAGGACAGACAGCCACTCATCCCACCTACACCTAATCCGCCAACTCCTGAGATACCTGGATCTCTGCAACCACCCAAGCTGGGGCAGCCTGCCCCCATTATATTATTCCCACCTCCACCTCCCACAAGTCCTTGCATTCCTCCACAGGCACCTCCTCCTCCGCCACCACCTGTCCCTCCTCCAGCATTCACCATTCCACTGGCACATGACCCCATGACACCACCCACTCCAACCCTGGAAGGTTCATATTCATAGTCTTTTTTGACATGGCGAAATTTACATTTATTTCCCCTCTGGCACTCCCCTTTCAGGAAGTCTCTGCAGATTGGAACCTCTCCACGGCTATGGGGGAGATCCATGGGGGACAGACCCAGCCGTGCTGCAACTTTCCCTCTTAGTCTGAGGGGCAGCTCTCCAGTTTTCTTGTAATAGTCCTCATCCTCTTTAGATCCATGGACAAAGCGGCAGTTGGAGCGCATGCACTCTTTATTCTGGTGGTCGTGACAAAAGATGAACTCGTTCTTTTGCACTCCCAAGTCTGGCACCTCATTAAAGTCAGGGTGTCTAAAGCGGCAGCGCTTCCCTCTCTTGCAGACATTGCGTATGAAGTCCCTGCAGACACCGTCCAGTGCCAGTCCTGCACCTTGCCCCCCACCTCCGCCGTTCCCACAACCATTGCCGTTTCCGAGCGCTCCTCCTCCACCCATGCCACCAGAACCAGAGACGTTCCCTCCAACACTTCCTCCTGAACCTCCTCTGCCCTCCGCTGAGCCCCCTGCCAAACCAGACCCCGGTCCTCCCTCTTCACCCAGACTACCACCACTCCCACCACCACCTGACAGGTAGGAACTGTCCCGGTCAGGCATGGCGCTTGGCCCAGCTCAGGGAGAAAATAGCACTCATGTGTATGAGGTGGTGGCTGACGTGACCTGGCAAACATTCACATACACAGGTCAAGAAGTCATAAATTGGTTTTTCCCGCAGGGTAATGCAGTCTGCCGTTCAGTGATCTGCAAGACAAAAACATAAACAGAAGATCATCTTTAAAAGCGAAAGATAAAATAAATATTGCCAGTACAGATGTTGAAAAGGAGGATGCAGTTAAACTGGGTAATGCTAGGGCTAAAATATTATCACGTCACAAAACCTCGTAACTAATAAGTAGCACTGGTGTTGTTAACACTTGAGGATGGGCAGCAGCATGTACTTTGGTAAAAAATAACACAAGATAACAACAGGTTTGAATGCACATGCTATATGTCGGTAAAAAGCAGGCTTTGTCGTGTCATATTCCTAAATAAGAAAGCCTAAAATGGTGCTACTAGGTCGTCGTGCTCGCTGCATAGCTAATAGCTAGCGAACGTTATCTAGCTAACTGGCTACATGCTAATGTGATCAGGCTAAGTGGCTACATGCTAATGTTATCTTACCAAAGCCAACCCAGTAGCAGGATCCAGAGAACAGCCGAGTGACTCCCGTGCAAAACGCGCCTTTTTCGGATGGATAAAAATGTCTACAAATGTTTCTGCTAACAAGAGCAACCAGACTTGTGTTAATGTTTGGCAATTCCTCAAGGCCCCGGTGCTGTTTACCACATTTCTTCAAGCATCTTTCATTACCAACGAAGAAGACCGTCGTCTTCCTCTCTGACTTTCTCGGAATGTTGTTTTTCTGTCCTCTAGTGGTGGAAATAGTGAACGGCATGTAAGTGTGTTTGCAGTTAGTTTGCGTTTTTAACCAGGAAACAAGTCGTACGCGGCTTTAAAGCGGATTTATACAGTGACAGCGCTATAAGACGAGTTGTGAACGAGAAGACGTTTACTTCGATGCCCTTTTTTTGCACGTAGAAGCAGAACTGGCATTTTAAATAAACTTAAGTGTGCGTACTTCGGATTCGAAGCAGAAGTCTGCCACAGCTGACGTGTATATCAGATATGTATGTGAAGATGAGCTGGCAAACCGCAAGGTAGCTGCTCTTCCAGTTAAACTGCTCAAGAGTTTCTGTTTTAGTTCCTGGTCTGTATTCAGACTCAACATGGCAGCGCTCGGTGCTCTGCGCTGGATGCAAACCTGCGTGATCCTGCTGCTCTGCCTGTCTGAGCCTCTGCCCGCCGCCCCTCACAGTAATTACTATGACACTCTCAATGTTGAGCCAACAGCAACCGACAGCCAGATAAAAAAGTCTTTTCGCAAGCTGGCAATGAAGTACCACCCGGATAAGAACAAGAGCACCGATGCAGAGAAGACTTTCAGGGAGATTGCTGAGGGTAAAGAAGCCACTGAGACTTTTGTTTGTTGTTGTTGTTGTTGTTGTCCAGATTGCATGTGTAATATGTACAAGTGAAATGCATTTTATCCCTTTCAAAACAGGTGATTTCTTTGTAGGCAGCCTATAGGATTCATTGCATCTATTGGGTAGCTTCAGTTTTGTGCACCCACTGAACTTGAGTATTCCCTGAAGTAATAACTCTTCTGTTTCCCCCCTTGTGTTCTCCTCCTGCAGCCTACACGGTGCTCTCCAACAAGGACAAAAGGAGGCTGTATGACAGTGTGGGCCATGAAGCTTTTCTACAAAATGAGGCCTCCGCTGACCAAGAGGACGAGTATGAGACAAGCTTCTCCTTCAGATTCTCGGACGTCTTCAGCGTCTTTGATGATGGTCCCTTTGTGGAGGAGCCACACTTCCACTGGAGCTTCGATCAGGCCATGGAGGATGAGGATGCTCAGTTCGAACATTACAGCTTTGACGGGCCAGAATTCAGCTTTTATTTTGGGGATGAAGATGAAAATGAGGATCACTACTAGATAGCCAGTATCTTTTTTTTCTTATACCCTGTGTGACTTTCATTGTATGTTCTTTTATTGGTAATAAAGTGGACAAATTTAATTGCATCTTGTATTCAGTATGTAGAAATTCCCCCATTCGATCCCTCAGGAACCTGTGTCTATTCTGCCTCTTTTATGGGATATCTTGTAAATTCAGTGGCTGCGAGGCTGTAAGGCTGACAGAGATAACTGTTTGGACCGTTATGCCACTTTTCCTGTGTGGGTGTGTCGAAGGTCCAGAGTTACTGACTAACGCGCCATTTACCCATCCATTTCCCTGCGCCAGCACTTTAGATTTGGCACTGTTTTACTCCATCTCTCTCAGGGACCATTGTGCACTTTGACCCAGAGGATATCCTGTGCCTTCTCAGCAGTTGCAGCGTGAGCGCGTTGAAGCCAACGGACAAAAGATCTGTAAAGCTTTATGCACTTTTAGCGAGACAAAAGGAGACTTAAACTTTCTACAAAGCAGATAAAAGACACTCTGGAAACAATCATTTGCAAGCTTTACAATGATGGTGAGTACGCCTAAAAGTGTTGTTGTTTTTGAAAACCTCTGAGTGTCATGTGACAGCCTTTTACTCCAGGCAGGCATCCATGAATACAACGTAGGCTGAGGGAAATTTTCTCCTCCCTTGAAATTTAGTTTGCATACGAATGTGAATTTAATCTCAGCTTGTTCTGATAATATTGTTATATTTTTCATTGCAGGAAGAGGTGAAAGAAGTGGTTTCTGCTCTGAGTGTCCATGGTCATAACATCAAAATTCCAGAGGTGGTGACAGATGGGGACACACTTACTTTTCTAGTCGTGTCTCAGAAGGTGAGAAAATAATTCTCCTAGCTAGATCTAGATTAATGCACCAAGCACGACTGAATAATGATCTTACAAAAACAGAGATGACCTGTTGTCTCTCCTGTGTGTTGCAGCTGTCTGGGACGGGGGAGTACCATGTGTACCGGACCTGGGATGATTTTGAATGGCTGCAGCAGCACCTGTTCTCTCAGGAGGATGTACCCGGGATACAGGGAATCATAGTCAGTGCTTCATTTCATCCATATTTGACTTTTAAACACAACCGGTGCATGTTCTTCTGACAGTAATGGATGAAGAAGGTTAATAATGCAGTACAAAAGTTGCTCCATCAGTTAAGCAATATATAGTTTCTTTGAAAGAGTTAACTTTTTTATGGAAATGTGTATATGCTGCTTTACCTTTTTCTAACTGTATCCTGTAGCTTCACCTTTGTTGAATTGGGTGTGCTCAGGATTAAAGAGGAGTTTCCTATTTTACATACCACAAGAATAGAATAGAATAATTTTTTATTGTTTTACTAATTCATTTTTTAGTAATAATTAAAATAAATTAATTAATAAAAAATAATAATTTTTATTTAAATTGTATTTATTATTAATTTGTATTAAGTTATAGCCTGAAGCTAAACAGGTCTTTTGTAAAGGAGAAAATCTTGAACCAGTGTATTTATTTTATGCACTGGCTCACTGGTCGGAAAATGGGCTACTTCTGATTGGGAGAAATTTGTTTCTTTTAAATGCTTCCTGCTTTTCCTTCTTCTCTTCAGGCTCTCTTTGTAAGTCAGGAAGCCTGTTTTCGTGCTGCAATTGTGCCAGCTGTCCCATTGTTGCAGAAAAAGCAAGTTGAAGCTCTGTATGCAAGTTGGAAGTTGTTTTTTGCAAGAAAATGCAACAGTATACTCTCAGGATGTATGTTTTTTTGCTACTTCCGAGTATGACAGTGCGTGTAGAGGGGTTGTTCAGTGCAAGCACACATTGTGTAACAGGATTATTAGTTATCTCAGGATGTAAAATGTGCGTACAGTTACTCATCTAAGCACTGAATTTCTCAAAAATACATTGATGTCGACCAAGCATCTATTAAAAGACTCCTTTTAATGTAAAAACAATAGACAATTGTTTGTTTTGAAAAACTACGTGGAATACAATAAGATTGCCCTCTTTTTCTTTTTCAAGTTTCCCCCTCTTCCTGCAAAGGCTCATGTGAATCCATCTGCCAAGGTTATGAAACAGCTTGGTAAGTACATAAACAGAAAAATATATTAAATACAACAAATTTAAATGAATATGTAAAAATGAAATTAACCAAATATATTTTTCATTTCCGTGCTTGTTCTGTTGCACAGTCTGTAATGTGGTATCTGAAGTGTTAAAGATCAAAATGTTGTTTTCCCTGCAGGTTTCCTTGGTCTAGGAGAGTGGCAGCCGTACTGTAAAGCGCTGGAAACTTTCCTCCAGCAGGTCGCTACGCACAAGATACTCAGCAAAAACAAAGCCGTGGAGGTCTTCCTGACCAGCTCAGACGTAAGTGGACACAAAAGGAAAGAATTTTATGTTGCAGCAAAGTGTAATGTGATAACTTTTTATGAGCGAGACGGATAGTAAATGGTTAAACTTTTACCAACATTATTTCAGAAGAGAGATACTCATGTGACCAATACAACCCCCCCCCCCCACGTGATACTGCAGTGTAGCACCTTTTGTGAGGTTTTATCAGGAGCCTCATAACCCTAACTTAAGGTTAATGCAGGTGGTTTTTCTCAACATGTTAACATACAGTCAATGGAATTTTAAAAATTAAGAATTGAAAAAAAGTTAGCCGCCAATATATGCTTTTTATGTATTTGTAATGATCAACAGGGTGGCACTCATTCTAATACAGGTCTGCATGTATGCTGATGCACGTGTACAGACTCCGACACATACATTAAGCACATAGAGTGATACTGTTGTTACACTTCATATACACTATGTTACAAAAGCAAGCACACCCCTCACATTTCTGCAAATATTTTATTCCATCTTTTCATGGGACAAAACTGAAGAAATGACACTTTGCTACAATGTAAAGTAGTCCATGTACAGCTTGTATAACAGTGTCTATTTACTGTCCCCTCAAAATAACTCAATACACAGCCATTAATGTCTAAACAACTGGCAACAAAAGTGAGTACACCCCTAAGTGAAAATGTCTTTAGTCGACCATGGCGAGGCCGACTTTACATTGTAGCAAAGTGTCATTTCTTCAGTGTTGTCCCATGAAGATATAATAAAATATTTGCAGAAATGTACTCACTTTTGTGACATACTGTATATAAGGCAGAGTTTGTATCAGTGTTGGATGTGTTTCAGGTCCTGATGATGATAGGTTAAGTCTGACCCAGTATGGAATGGAATAAGCTAAATTTTATAATTGATCCTACATCCACCCAACCGGTCGAGGCAGATGGCCGTCCCTCCCTGAGCCTGGTTCTGTCGGAGGTTTTTTTTCCCCTGTGGGGGTTTTCCATTCCTTCCCACTGTTGCGGACTGCTTGCGGACTGTTGAAGCTTATAGGGAATCCAAATGTTTTGGATTGTTGGGTGTTTCTGTCTTCTGCGCTATGAGATGACTTGTTGTTGTAAATATGCACCATACAAATAAAATTGAATTGAATTGAATTGAATACTGTATATCAAGCATTAGTGGGTTTTAACGTATGCTATTTTGCTGACACGGCTTTAAATAGTTTGCAAAGAAGGTGTGTATATGCTTATGTATACTCACACACGTAACAAAATATTATTACAGCATCAATGTCAATATGTGAATGAGAATCGCTCCCCTAAACTCCCTCAACTCTGGTGTGGATTCTTCTTTCTTCTTTTTTTCCACCTACAAAATTATTTTATACAAAGATTTTTAAATATGATTAAAAAAATGTCCTTGTGCCCAGGCTCCAGGCAGGCAGAAAGTAAAGAAAAACATTTTCAACCGACTGAGTCAAGCTGTGGAAGAGATGAGGAAAGAAGGCCATAAGGTACAGTATGAAACTCGTATAGACAGCATTTGTTTTGTATATGAATGTGGGGTTTTAAGCTGCAGTGACTGTGTCTGCAGGATGTGGACGAGTTCTTTCAAAGCGAACGCGATCATAACCTCGTCCTAACTGGCTGTTCCAAGACTGCAGCCGAGGTGAGTCAGTCACCTATTTGTTTTTGGTTTTTTTGCCCGTATATTTGTCCTGCTCTCTGTCTGCTTCTCTCACGCGCCCACGCACACATGGTGTGATTTTTGGAACTTTCTTTTTTTTTTCTTGCAGAAATTTCTAGATGTGGTGCTAACTGAGCAAAGTAAGAAAACTGCTGCCTTCACAAAGAATCGTTTCATTTAAGTTTGCAAACATAGACGAGAATTTGATATTATTGGTGCTGTGTTACATGTTCTGTTTGTTTGCAGAAGTAGCAGTGGCGTGTGGGCACTTCTCAGCTGCTCTGCATCTCTGCGTGGAAGCAGGGGAGGATCCAGACAAGAAGGCTTTTTCTAGGTGAGAGAATAGTTGCATTGGTCGCAGTTCAACATCACGTTAAAGATGGAGACAAAGATGTGGATGAGTTGTCTTTTTCTTTCTTGCAGGCTTTGTGTGAAAATATCAGAGGTGTTTGATTCTATGAAGGTAAGCTGTTTGTCCTTTTTGTTAGAAATATACACAGCAGTACACAGTGGAGTGCTATTCCAAATGATGTGTTTGTGTGTGTGAGCAGAAAAATGTGACGAGTGTTGCTGAGAACAACATGAAGACTCTTGGGCTAGGCCTGGATCTGGAGTCACGTTACCAGGAGGCAGAAAGGGTTCGTTGTCCAGTTCTAACATCATTTTATGTTCATCTTATACTGTATATGTGACTGATATTCCTGTGTTTATCATGATTCCTTATGTCCAATGAAGGAAATGCTCTTCAGGAGGACGTGTAAACTAGTGGAGTTAGAGAATGCCAAAAGGAACGCAGAGAAGGCCAAACCTGTGAAGAAGGCGGTTGTGAGTATCTGCACCCATTACTTGCTTGCTTTCTTGCAACCAGCAGGTGTCAGCAACATTCTGCTGGTATAATTCAACAGCAGAGCGCAGAGCAGTTAGAGGAATGGTGATAAGAAGACATTAGATACAAGTGTAATCTGATGAAGACTAAGTACATAATGATGATGACATGATCTCCATATTCATCAGATGGAAGAAGTGAAGACAGCAACAGAGACAGAGTTTCAACAAATTTGCGGAGTGTCTAAACAGGAGGTAAAACATCCAGTGTATAACTGGATTCACTATTTCCATGTTGCTTTCCACCGTACGGTTTATTGTGAAGCATCTTGTGAGATGACCTACATGTATTAATGTTTATATAATACGTTTCTTCCAGATTTCACGCTTCCAGGGAGTCCGTGTGAAAATGTTGCAGCAGGCTCTGGTCCAGTGGTGTGAAAAGCAACTTCTTACAGCCAAAGAAAGTGCTGACCAGTTTAACCAGCACCTGCAGGCCTTCAGAGGGATGGCCTAGTGACTTCCCTACTGCCCTCTCAATGAAGCATCCTCAATACGTCTAAACATAGCATGGGATACCCCCCCCCCAACATGTCCTTCACCTTGTTGCGCTGCAGTCTCACGTTGTACTGGATTCAATTACATTCCGAGTCAATAAAGAAATCAAAGCAAAGGAAAAACACACACACACTCTTACTTTCCCCCAGTCTCTCCTTGCTCACACTCATTCCAATAAAACCCAGGTAGAAATGATTGTTTTGAGATCTTAGCAACGGGCTTCATGGTGTGGCAAAGCTGCTGTGTGTATGTGTTCTGTACTACGCTGCTGCATTTGTGCTGAGAGTGTATTTTGCTGCTCTCTGGCCACATCAGCTGGGGTCACACAAAATAAAGTGTGATGAATTGATTCCCAAAGTACCTGCTTGCCTTTGTGTGTGTTTCTTACTCCTGGATCATTAATCAGTTGGTTTGACTGTTCCTGCAAGGACGGGGCAGCAAGGACACCCTGGACTGGCTTTTTGTTTGGTTTTATTCTGGCTTCATGAACGTCTGTTAATGATTTCTCTTGGTAATCATTCAATTTTCCATTTGATTGTATGAAAATGTTAGTGGGGTCAAAACTATGATGCAAATCGCTAAAAATTTCTGCACATAAGCTCAATGTCATTCTCCCCTTCTCTGCTGTGGACTGTAGGTTCATATCTCAACACCGCTGTGTGCTTCATCTCATCTGTTCCGGCCTGTGATCTCCCTGTTGGGTGAATAAGGAGGAGTGGTTCCTATTTGAGGGAAAGAGTGGAGAGATAGATGACTGTTCTCATAAAAAAAAGAGAGTAAGGAGAAGAGGTTTGTGTTGAGTGCTAGGAGTAGGTTTTCAACCCACCCAGACAGATTGAGTTTAATGAGTGGAATTGTTTGGTATACTTGGCATTGGATGTCTCATGCAATCCTTCCCTTAGGATGCATATTTCCCTGATGTTCTTGTAACCTGACATGATTTGTATATCTGTATCCTGCACTCTCATAAGCACTGTTCAGCCTCAGGTAGGTGACAGTGCTCACAAATTACACTGAAGGAAAATATAAACGCAGCATGCAAATGGAGCATGCAAATGGTGACTATAAAACGCCATTTTACAATTCAGCTTTTGTCTGATTATGCCACAGATAATAAGAGAAAGACGAGAACAGGCTGTTGACACACTTGGATGTTGGCATGTCGGTTAGGGCCGTAGCCAGACACTTAAATGCTCCACCATTTGTCATCTAGGAAGTCGTTTCCAACAGCTTTGGATATGCATGAGTAGATGATCCTGTCCCCCAAACTGTCCACCAACTTTGCCAAACCCTTCAGGACAGGTAGGACAACATTCTACAAGCAGCAGTGCAACTTCATTAACTGAATTGTGCTTTCTGGTCTATGACCCCACCCCCGATCTGTCCAATATCATTTCCAGTATAGTGCATATTTGGTTAATTCATGATATCAATTCTCTTGTAGAGATGCCGTCTGTTAAAACAACGAAAACGTATTCTCCTATGTTTAAAGGAAGGGACACTACATGCTGCCGCTATCTTTTGCATTTAAACAAACTAATTTGCCTACATTTTCTCGGCATTACAACAATAAGGTATACATGTTTAAACAACGCATTCGACAGCTGCAGTAGTGGCTCTGTGAAACTGTGCTTAGAGCTAAATGATAATCCCCAGGAAGTCTCTTTGACAAGTCAGGCCCAAAATGCTAACATGTTTATTTTAAGCAATTGCAATGTTTGTTATTTTAGTTTAGCATTCCGATCTTTTAATATTTGCTAATCAGCAGAAAAGCAAAGTGCAACTGAGGCAAATGGAAACAAGTGTAAAAGTATTGTGTCATAAAACAAAGTATTTTTGTAATTGAAAGTCCAGCGTTCATCTTGTGGTCACCTTGACTCTCAACACCAATCCATGGATGGCTATCCGTCCGGTTTTTAGATATTTCACCTGCCTCTGGAGCTAGAGAAAAAGTCAGGGGATTATTAAACTGATTATAAATTTGAATGAATGAAGATAAATGATTTTGTATATACAACATTTTATTGCAGTCTATCCATGTGAGGAATTTCAGGCAAACCTACAATGAACCTCACGGTGGTGCGAGGCATGACACTGAAAGAAAAGTGAACGGGGTTCAGTTAGATTCAATTATTTATATGGTGAGATATTTCACATTTTGAGTGAAAAATCTGACCTACTGATGCTCATGTGAAAGTCAGAGCCAAGTTCATAACTGTCTGTGCAAAATGTATTGGCAATCCACCAATTAGTTATTGAGATACTTCAGTCTGGACTAATGTGGTGGCCTGGCAGACCAAAGTTAGAATTCAAGTTCTATACGTGTAAATGTGAAAGCAAATTGTGACATATAGCAATAATCCCAAAGCAAGTAAGCTTTTGTTGTTCTAGTCTCATAAGATGCTGCAAACAGTACCTCAGCACCTAGCTGTCCGTCTCCTAATTTATTGGAAAAGCAACATTCATGTTTATACCAGATCACCTGCACGTCGCTGCAATGCAAGTCAACTTTTTATTCTCCTTTTTATGTTGTTGATGTACTAATAAAAAGACATTCATGCTCTTTATAGCACACACGTTTATTGATCATTAAATCTAGCAATTTGCACTTCATTTTTGTGGTTTATAGCTTTTAATGGGACACAGTAAATGTTAAATGTAAGAAATTTATGGAGCATTTTTATGCTTTTGTGATTTCTACCTGAGAAAAACGCTCTGTGGATACACATGTGATAGTTGTGGGGGATCGTGATGAACAAAGTGCATTAAGCAGTATTTGGGGTAAGCAGTACAAATGGAAAAGTACGTAATTTTCCACAGGATTCATCATATTGCAACATTATTCTGTGTGTTATGATTCATTATTTGTGATGCTTCCATCCCTGCTGCTTGTCACTGCATTATACTAGATGAATTTCACAACAGGGGAGCCACATTTCTGGTGCTTTCATTCTGGTGCTGCAGCAGCTAACTAGCGCACATGGTGAGTGTTCACACACACACACACACACACACACACACACACACACACACACACACACACACACACACACACACACACACACAC